>NC_068939.1:43171920-43237426 GCF_016801865.2 Culex pipiens pallens
CTACTCTAATTTTAATTAATCGTTTTTGAACCAAATATTACCGAAGTTCGATTGTCATATGTTCTTCGAGGAAAACGAATTCTTATTTCTCAGATCGAGTAGACCCTTAATTAGATAATTTTACATTGCTAAATAAAAATTCTCAAAAAGAAATCTATCGCGGCCATATTGACCGCCATCTTTAAATATACTCAGATCGGTTTTTACATTTGTTTCAAAAGAATGAAAATTATGCACGAATTTTCACTAAATTAAAATTCTCGTTAATAATACAGAAACAACATAGTTTTTAGACAGCGTATGATGGATGTCCCGTATATTGGACAAATTGAGCAGTTCTCTCAGATTTCGGTCATTCGATTTTTTTTTGTATTTTTTAATCCGACTGAAACTTTTTTGGGGCCGTCGAAATGCCCAAAGAAGCCATTTTGCATCATTAGTTAGTCCATATAATTTTCTTTACAAATTTGGCAGCTGTACATACAAAACGAAACGAAACTATTGGCACTACGCCCCCCGGGGCATGGCCTTCCTCTAACGTGGGATTTCTGCTCCAGCGCCTCTGACGAGACAGGAGAAACCGGGACCGACGTTTTACTTCACCATCCGATAGAAGCTCAGTGGATAAGGACATACAAAAATGATACATGAAATTTTTGATATGTTTTAGGGGACATGAAATGCCAACTTTTCAGAAATTTTCAGGTTGTGCAAAAAATCTTTTTTGCAATTCCGTCGTGAAACTTTTTACTTTTCCTGTCATTCTTGAATGACGAAATAGCCTACTTTTCTGTACCAAAAATAACAAAATCGAATAGCAACACTTTTTAAAATAAATGCTGAAAAGTAACACTTTTCAAAAAAAATTTGATTTAAACGATTTATTGACAACACACATGAAAATTTAACATAAAATTTCACTCAGTGTGTGTTTTTTGGAATTGCAAAAAATGTTGTATGGAACTCGTTGCAAAACATGATTTTTTAGCACTCTTCGTACTCGGTGAACCTCGTTGGATAAATGTACGACTCGTGCTGAAAAAATCCTCTTTTTGCAACTTGTTGCATAAACTACTATTACCGAGTTATGAATTTTTGAATCAATACTGATATTTTTCAAAAAATCGAAATATTGGTCGCAAAAATTTTTCAACTTCATTTTTCGATGTAAAATTAAATTTGCAATCAAAAAGTACTTCAGTGAAATTTTGATAAAGTGCACCGTTTTCAAGTTAAAGCCATTTTTAGGTAACTTTTTTGAAAATAGTCGCAGTTTTTCATTTTTTTAAATTAGTGCACATGTTTGCCCACTTTTGAAAAATATATTTTTGAGTAGCTATATTGCTTTAATGAACTTTAATGATACGGCCCTTAGTTGCTGAGATAATGCCATGCAAAGGTTAAAAAAACAGGAAAATTGATGTTTTCTAAGTCTCACCCAAACAACCCACCATTTTCAAATGTCGATATCTCAGCAACCGGACCATTGGTTTTTTCAATTTTAAAATATGAAACATTCGTGAAATTTTCCGATCTTTTCGAAAAAAAATATTTTCAAAATTTTTAAACCAAGACTAACATTTTAAAAGGGCCAAACACTCAATATAACGCCCTTTAAAATGTTAGTCTTGATTTAAAAATTTTGAAAATATTTTTTTCGAAAAGAAAACAATAGTGTTTTTTGCAAATCAAGTTTTAGTGACAAAAAGTTAAATAAAAAATCACCGTGTACCATTTTTTCCAGTGTAGTCCGTATCCATACCTACAACTTTGCCGAAGACACCAAATCAATCAAAAAAATTTCTTCAAAAGATACAGATTTTTGAATGTTCATACATCATTTTTGTATGGACAGCTGCCAAATTTGTATGGAAAATTATATGGGCAAACTAATGATGCAAAATGGCTTCTTTGGGCATACCGAAGGTACCAAAAAAGTTTCAGTCGGATTAAAAAATACAAAAATTTAAATTGTAGAAAAAAGACCGATTTCGGAGAGAATTGCTCTAATCCCAAGTAACATTTTTAAACCAACTAGCCACCACCTAGTTTTATTAAGGTTTTATGGTAGCATCTTGATTGCTTAATAGATTTATTAGGGCATTCACCGCAACCAGTAAGCTAAAGCTATTTATTAGGTTCTAACAAGGTTGTATGCCTCGGACATAAAACCTGGCGAAAATAAAAGCCTACTGGCTTTCAATAAGGTTTTATGGAAGTTTTAATAGAGGCTTGAAAACCAGATGGCAATGCCATGCCAAACGGTTTTATCGCATGCTTATTTAAAACCAAGGGTGTTGTAGCTGTCAAGTGCCATTAGGCATGCAAAAAGCTCACTTAAAACCATAAGCTCCTAAAAGAGCATTTAACGCAGCCAAATAGCAATGCATAAATATGGCGCTAAACGCGTGTTCTGATTGAATATGATTGACCGCCATCTTGGCAGAAAAAAATATAAAAAGCATAAATGTTATTAATATTTCATGAAACACACATTTATGCTTAATTTCGGATATAATTAGTATAGCGATAGAAGATTAAAATTAATTTAATTTTTTTTCAGGAGGATTGCAATCTATTATTTTTGATGAAGCGAGTTGATTTTCTTCGCTGTATCTCCCACATATTTATCAATAAAAAAATCAACCGCAGCTAAACTTGAGTCATCAATTGCGAGAAATAAGCTTTCAAATAACTTTAATTACCACCAACATCTTATATTTATCATCGCCATTTTTGCAAACCAATGGCAAACCATTTTTGTAAACAAATGCCTTCACCATTACATCATTTGGCAAGACGAAGATTTATTTTTTGCCAAAATAAAACCTATTTGGCATGAGACGTTTGAAGACGTATCAAGTGTCATTTTTCCATAACTCCTGACTAGGTTTTAACAAAGGTTTTATTAAGGCTTTGAGGAGGTTGTTAGGATTCAGTTGTAAAGCCTTGAACTCCTAGGTAGGTTTTATAAATAGGCTGTGACAACCTTTTGCGTAGGTCCTTTTGGTTTTGGTTTTGGGTTTATCGGGGTTCTGGGGAATGTATGACGGCTGAGTGGTTTTAATGTAGGTTTTGGCTGATGGGTTTTACAGCGGTTGTAACAGCTAAGATAAAGTCTAAAATGTTACTTGGGAACTTCAGGTTGATTTCTGCAAGACAACTTCAGGACGATTTCTGCAAGACAATTTCAGCTTGAGTTTTTGTAAAATAACTTCAGCTAAATTTTTGCAAGATAACATTCTGCATGATAACTTCAGCACGATTTTGTTGAAAAATAACTTCGGCTTGATTTTTGCATGATAAAATTTAGCAAGACACTTTCAAGTCGATTTCTGCAAAGTTACTTTAGCTCGATTTTTTTGTAAGATTCTTTATTCTTGACGTTTTGGTAAATTCTTTTTTTTTCGAAGCATGACACAATGTCATGCCATTCTTCCTGGTTTTAAAGCTAAATATTGCCAGTGCTTATCATTCCTTTTAAAAATTACGAAAACTCAAATCGACAAGACCAACTGCGTGAAATTTATCGCAACGATGAATCATTGCATTCAGTTTAGCTTCAGCACATTTCTAGAAAAATAGTGTCATTGGGCCAATTTCTAAGAGACTTTGACCCATTAAAATTATTTTGCTTGATTTTTTGATCAGCAGTTCAAGAAAGGGCCGCCTACACGGAACAAAATCCGGTTTGCGGAATCGGAAACTTTGCTTTCGATTTGCTCTAAAAATCGCAAATCTCGGTTTCCACCCGTCAGCAGGAAACATTGCTTCCAATATCGCAAACGATTATTTGCGATATCGCAAACGTAACGCAGTAACGCCCACCCCGCCAAAAGCACGCAGAACGCAGCCACTTCAATATTTACCTTTTTGAATTGACCGTTGCTGCTCGAAATTCAGTTGGAAATAAGAAGAAGAAGCGCTCATTTAATTTTCATTTATTTGTTCATATTTCTAAACATAATAAAAAGAGGTGTATTTATTACGAAATTTTACTGATATTGTGTGATGTTTTTTTTTTTTTTGCTTTTTCTAAAATACGGTGACGATTCGAATGAGTCGATTTCTCTGATGTCCTCGATGTCCGTGGTGCAGTTGGGTACTGCTGCCGTGAAATCGCTGATGTACGGATGATGTCAGTGTTGATGTTTTGATGTCAGTGTTTTGTGCAGCAGTGTGTGCGATATCCGGTTGATGATCCCCGCCTTGCCCAGATCCTTCTCATACTCGGTGACGTCGGCAGCGGAGCCACCCAGATAGAGGTGCTGCTGAGACCATGCCAGCGTGCTCGGGCCGGCAATCTGAATGATTTCCGGCGCCGGATTCAGTTCCTAGCTGGTACTTCCCCTTAGCGGATTCGCGAAACGCCGGAAGTTCACCTCGTTCTGGAGGTTTCGGCTGTTGGCTTCTTCGTGCATTCGGGAAAGGTCCTGGTGCGGGCTCAGGTTCATGCTTGACTTTGGAGCATATGATGCCTCACCAGGGCAACAAAGGCGCCCATGCACAGCGCCACGATTGCGATTCCATTTCCGATATTCACCTCGAGGACCAACTTGAGTGGTCTGCTAGAAGACCGTCCGCCTGGAATGAGCCCCAGCTTTGAACACATTGCTGGCCGAATTCACGTTGCAATCGTGAGGCGTAGACTGCGAAAGAGAACACAAAATTAAGTTTAAATTTTTGTCCCTTCACACATCAAAAAACTAAAATTAAGAAATTTTAAAAATTCAAAAAATCAAAAATTTAAAAATTCAAAAATTCAAAAATTCAAAAATTCAAAAATTCAAAAATTCAAAAATTCAAAAATTCAAAAATTCAAAAATTCAAAAATTCAAAAATTCAAAAATTCAAAAATTCAAAAATTCAAAAATTCAAAAATTCAAAAATTCAAAAATTAAAAAATTCAAAAATTCAAAAATTCAAAAATTCAAAAATTCAAAAATTCAAAAATTCAAAAATTCAAAAAACAAATTTAAAAATTTAAAAATTTAAAAATTTAAAAATTTAAAAATTTGAAAATTTAAAAATTTAAAAATTTAAAAATTTAAAAATTTAAAAATTTAAAAATTTAAAAATTTAAAAATTTAAAAATTTAAAAATTTAAAAATTTAAAAATTTAAAAATTTAAAAATTTAAAAATTTAAAAATTTAAAAATTTAAAAATTTTAAAAATTTAAAAATTTAAAAATTTAAAAATTTAAAAATTCAAAAATTCAAAATTTAGGAAATTTTCAAAATTTTAAAATTTTTTAGAAATTTTAGAAATTTTAAAATTTTTTAGAAATTTTAGAAATTTTAGAAATTTTAGAAATTTTAGAAATTTTAGAAATTTTAGAAATTTTAGAAATTTTAGAAATTTTAGAAATTTTAGAAATTTTAGAAATTTTAGAAATTTTAGAAATTTTAGAAATTTTAGAAATTTTAGAAATTTAGAAATTTTAGAAATTTTAGAAATTTTAGAAATTTTAGAAATTTTAGAAATTTTAGAAATTTTAGAAATTTTAGAAATTTTAGAAATTTTAGAAATTTTAGAAATTTTAGAAATTTTAGAAATTTTAGAAATTTTAGAAATTTTAGAAATTTTAGAAATTTTAGAAATTTTAGAAATTTTAGAAATTTTAGAAATTTTAGAAATTTTAGAAATTTTAGAAATTTTAGAAATTTTAGAAATTTTAGAAATTTTTTTAAAATTTTAGAAATTTTAGAAATTTTAGAAATTTTAGAAATTTTAGAAATTTTAGAAATTTTAGAAATTTTAGAAATTTTAGAAATTTTAGAAATTTTAGAAATTTTAGAAATTTTAGAAATTTTAGAAATTTTAGAAATTTTAGAAATTTTAGAAATTTTAGAAATTTTAAAATTTTAGAAATTTTAGAAATTTTAGAAATTTTAGAAATTTTAGAAATTTTAGAAATTTTAGAAATTTTAGAAATTTTAGAAATTTTAGAAATTTTAGAAATTTTAGAAATTTTAGAAATTTTAGAAATTTTAAAATTTTTTAGAAATTTTAGAAATTTTAGAAATTTTAGAAATTTTAGAAATTTTAGAAATTTTAGAAATTTTAGAAATTTTAGAAATTTTAGAATTTTAGAAATTTTAGAAATTTTAGAAATTTTAGAAATTTTAGAAATTTTAGAAATTTTAGAAATTTTAGAAATTTTAGAAATTTTAGAAATTTTAGAAATTTTAGAAATTTTAGAAATTTTAGAAATTTTAGAAATTTTAGAAATTTTAGAAATTTTAGAAATTTTAGAAATTTTAGAAATTTTAGAAATTTTAGAAATTTTAGAAATTTTAGAAATTTTAGAAATTTTAGAAATTTTAGAAATTTTAGAAATTTTAGAAATTTTAGAAATTTTAGAAATTTTAGAAATTTTAGAAATTTTAGAAATTTTAGAAATTTTAGAAATTTTAGAAATTTTAGAAATTTTAGAAATTTTAGAAATTTTAAAATTTTTAGAAATTTTAGAAATTTTAGAAATTTTAGAAATTTTAGAAATTTTAGAAATTTTAGAAATTTTAGAAATTTTAGAAAATTTTAGAAATTTTAGAAATTTTAGAAATTTTAGAAATTTTAGAAATTTTAGAAATTTTAGAAATTTTAGAAATTTTAGAAATTTTAGAAATTTTAGAAATTTTAGAAATTTTAGAAATTTGAAATTTTAGAAATTTTAGAAATTTTAGAAATTTTAGAAATTTTAGAAATTTTATTTAAAATTTTAGAAATTTTAGAAATTTTAGAAATTTTAGAAATTTTAGAAATTTTAGAAATTTTAGAAATTTTAGAAATTTTAGAAATTTTAGAAATTTTAGAAATTTTAGAAATTTTAGAAATTTTAGAAATTTTAGAAATTTTAGAAATTTTAGAAATTTTAGAAATTTTTGTAATTTTAGAAATTTTAGAAATTTTAGAAATTTTAGAAATTTTAGAAATTTTAGAAATTTTAGAAATTTTAGAAATTTTAGAAATTTTAGAAATTTTAGAAATTTTAGAAATTTTAGAAATTTTAGAAATTTTAGAAATTTTAGAAATTTTAGAAATTTTAGAAATTTTAGAAATTTTAGAAATTTTAGAAATTTTAGAAATTTTTAGAAATTTTAGAAATTTTAGAAATTTTAGAAATTTTAGAAATTTTAGAAATTTTAGAAATTTTAGAAATTTTAGAAATTTTAGAAATTTTAGAAATTTTAGAAATTTTAGAAATTTTAGAAATTTTAGAAATTTTAGAAATTTTAGAAATTTTAGAAATTTTAGAAATTTTAGAAATTTTAGAAATTTTAGAAATTTTAGAAATTTTAGAAATTTTAGAAATTTTAGAAATTTTAGAAATTTTAGAAATTTTAGAAATTTTAGAAATTTTAGAAATTTTAGAAATTTTAGAAATTTTAGAAATTTTAGAAATTTTAGAAATTTTAGAAATTTTAGAAATTTTAGAATTTTAGAATTTTAGAAATTTTAGAAATTTTAGAAATTTTAGAAATTTTAGAAATTTTAGAAATTTTAGAAATTTTAGAAATTTTAGAAATTTTAGAAATTTTAGAAATTTTAGAAATTTTAGAAATTTTAGAAATTTTAGAAATTTTAGAAATTTTAGAAATTTTAGAAATTTTAGAATTTTAGAAATTTTAGAAATTTTAGAAATTTTAGATTAATTTTAGAAATTTTAGAAATTTTAGAATTTTAGAATTTTAGAAATTTTAGAAATTTTAGAAATTTTAGAAATTTTAGAAATTTTAGAAATTTTAGAAATTTTAGAAATTTTAGCAATTTTAGAATTTTAGAATTTTAGAATTTTAGAATTTGAAAATTTTAGAATTTTAGAATTTAAGAAATTTTAGAAATTTTAGAAATTTTAGAAATTTTAGAAATTTTAGAAATTTTAGAAATTTTAGAAATTTTAGAAATTTTAGAAATTTTAGAATTTTAGAAATTTTAGAAATTTTAGAAATTTTAGAAATTTTAGAAATTTTAGAAATTTTAGAAATTTTAGAAATTTTAGAAATTTTAGAAATTTTAGAAATTTTAGAAATTTTAGAAATTTTAGAAATTTTAGAAATTTTAGAAATTTTGAAAATTTTAGAAATTTTAGAAATTTTAGAAATTTTTAGAAATTTTAGAAATTTTAGAAATTTTAGAAATTTTAGAAATTTTAGAAATTTTAGAAATTTTAGAAATTTTAGAAATTTTAGAAATTTTAGAAATTTTAGAAATTTTAGAAATTTTAGAAATTTTAGAAATTTTAGAAATTTTAAAATTTTTTAGAAATTTTAGAAATTTTAGAAATTTTAGAAATTTTAGAAATTTTAGAAATTTTAGAAATTTTAGAAATTTAAAATTTTTTTAGAAATTTTAGAAATTTTAGAAATTTTAGAAATTTTAAAAATTTTAGAAATTTTAGAAATTTTAGAAATTTTAGAAATTTTAGAAATTTTAGAAATTTTAGAAATTTTAGAAATTTTAGAAATTTTAGAAATTTTAGAAATTTTAGAAATTTTAGAAATTTTAGAATTTTAGAAATTTTAGAAATTTTAGAAATTTTAGAAATTTTAGAAATTTTAGAAATTTTAGAATTTTAGAAATTTTAGAATTTTTAGAAATTTTAGAAATTTTAGAAATTTTAGAAATTTTAGAAATTTTAGAAATTTTAGAAATTTTAGAAATTTTAGAATTTTAGAAATTTTAGAATTTTAGAATTTTAGAATTTTAGAATTTTAGAATTTTAGAATTTTAGAAATTTTAAAATTTTAAATTTTTTTGAAATTTTAGAAATTTTAGAAATTTTAGAAATTTTAGAAATTTTAGAATTTTAAAAATTTTAGAAATTTTAGAAATTTTAGAAAGTTTAGAAATTTTAGAAATTTTAGAAATTTTAGAATTTTAAAATTTTAGAAATTTTAGAAATTTTAGAAATTTTAGAAATATTAGAAATTTTAGAAATTTTAAATTTTTTATTAATTTTAGAAATTTTAAAATTTTAGAAATTTTAGAAATTTTAAATTTTTTTTAAAATTTTAGAAATTTTAGAAATTTTAAAAATTTTAGAAATTTTAGAAATTTTAAAATTTTTAGAAATTTTAGAAATTTTTGAAATTTTTGAAATTTTAAATTTTTTTAATATTTTAGAAATTTTAGAAAATTTCAGAAAATTTTAGAAAATTTTAGAAAATTTTAGAAATTTTTTAAATTTTAGAAATTTTAGAAATTTTAGAAATTTTAGAAATTTTAGAATTTTAGAAATTTTAGAAATTTTAGAAATTTTAGAAATTTTAGAAATTTTAGAAATTTTAGAAATTTTAGAAATTTTAGAAATTTTAGAAATTTTAGAAATTTTAGAAATTTTAGAAATTTTAGAAATTTTAGAAATTTTAGAAATTTTAGAAATTTTAGAAATTTTAGAAATTTTAGAAATTTTAGAAATTTTAGAAATTTTAGAATTTTTTAGAAATTTTAGAAATTTTTAGAAATTTTAGAAATTTTAGAAATTTTAGAAATTTTAGAAATTTTAGAAATTTTAGAAATTTTAGAAATTTTAGAAATTTTAGAAATTTTAGAAATTTTAGAAATTTTAGAAATTTTAGAAATTTTAGAAATTTTAGAAATTTTAGAAATTTTAGAAATTTTAGAAATTTTAGAAATTTTAGAAATTTTAGAAATTTTAGAAATTTTAGAAATTTTAGAAATTTTAGAATTTTAGAAATTTTAGAAATTTTAGAAATTTTAGAAATTTTAGAAATTTTAGAAATTTTAGAATTTTAGAAATTTTAGAAATTTTAGAAATTTTAGAAATTTTAGAAATTTTAGAAATTTTAGAAATTTTAGAAATTTTAGAAATTTTAGAAATTTTAGAATTTTAGAATTTTAGAATTTTAGAATTTTAGAATTTTAGAATTTTAGAATTTTAGAATTTTAGAATTTTAGAATTTTAGAATTTTAGAATTTTAGAATTTTAGAAATTTTAGAAATTTTAGAAATTTTAGAAATTTTAGAAATTTTAGAAATTTTAGAAATTTTAGAAATTTTAGAAATTTTAGAAATTTTAGAAATTTTATTAAAATTTTAGAAATTTTAGAAATTTTAAAAATTTTAGAAATTTTAAAATTTTTAAATTTTTTTTGAAATTTTAGAAATTTTAGAAATTTTAGAAATTTTAGAAATTTTAGAAATTTTAGAAATTTTAGAAATTTTAGAAATTTTAGAAATTTTAAAAATTTTAAAAAGTTTAGAAATTTTAGAAATTTTAGAAATTTTAAAAATTTTAGAAATTTTAGAAATTTTAGAAATTTTAAAAATTTTAGAAATTTTAGAAATTTTAGAAATTTTAGAAATTTTAGAAATTTTAGAAATTTTAGAAATTTTAGAAATTTTAAAATTTTTAAATTTTTTAGAAATTTTAGAAATTTTAGAAATTTTAGAAATTTTAAAAAGTTTAGAAATTTCAGAAATTTTAGAAATTTTAAAAATTTTAGAAATTTTAGAAATTTTAAAAATTTTAGAAATTTTAGAAATTTTAGAAATTTTAGAAATTTTAGAAATTTTAGAAATTTTAAAATTTTTAAAATTTTTAGAAATTTTAGAAATTTTAGAAATTTTAGAAATTTTATAAATTTTAGAAATTTTAGAAATTTTAGAAATTTTAGAAATTTTAGAAATTTTAGAAATTTTAGAAATTTTAGAAATTTTAGAAATTTTAGAAATTTTAGAAATTTTAGAAATTTTAGAAATTTTAGAAATTTTAGAAATTTTAGAAATTTTAGAAATTTTAGAAATTTTAGAAATTTTAGAAATTTTAGAAATTTTAGAAATTTTAGAAATTTTAGAAATTTTAAAAATTTTAGAAATTTTAGAAATTTTAGAAATTTTAAAATTTTTTAGAAATTTTAAAATTTTTTAGAAATTTTAGAAATTTTAGAAATTTTAAAAATTTTAGAAATTTTAGAAATTTTAGAAATTTTAGAAATTTTAGAAATTTTAAAAATTTTAGAAATTTTAGAAATTTTAGAAATTTTAGAAATTTTAGAAATTTTAGAAATTTTAGAAATTTTAGAAATTTTAGAAATTTTAGAAATTTTAGAAATTTTAGAAATTTTAGAAATTTTAGAAATTTTAGAAATTTTAGAAATTTTAGAAATTTTAGAAATTTTAGAAATTTTAGAAATTTTAGAAATTTTAGAAATTTTAGAAATTTTAGAAATTTTAGAAATTTTAGAAATTTTAGAAATTTTAGAAATTTTAGAAATTTTAGAAATTTTAGAAATTTTAGAAATTTTAGAAATTTTAGAAATTTTAGAAATTTTAGAAATTTTAGAAATTTTAGAAATTTTAGAAATTTTAGAAATTTTAGAAATTTTAGAAATTTTAGAAATTTTAGAAATTTTAGAAATTTTAGAAATTTTAGAAATTTTAGAAATTTTAGAAATTTTAGAAATTTTAGAAATTTTAGAATTTTAGAAATTTTAGAAATTTTAGAAATTTTAGAAATTTTAGAAATTTTAGAAATTTTAGAAATTTTAGAAATTTTAGAAATTTTAGAAATTTTAGAAATTTTAGAAATTTTAGAAATTTTAGAAATTTTAGAAATTTTAGAAATTTTAGAAATTTTAGAAATTTTAGAAATTTTGAATAAAAAAAATGTAAGACCCATTTTAATCACTCTAAGCCGTTCGACCATTTCTCATCACTTTTGTAGTTTTCCGCTTTTAAATCAACATTTTCAAAAACATCAACAATGGAGAGTTGCTTGCTCACTTTTATTTAAGCTATTTGTTACTTTGGAATAGTCAAAAACACTTGATTAGAGCTGTAATTCATTATCAAAGTGCTGATAGGCCGATAATAGAAATAGGCTGAGGAAGGGTATAATTCTCTAATTTTGTTTTTTTAGAAATCTCGGAAATTAAAAAAAAATCAAAATGTTCAAAGTCTTTTTTTTCAAAAGCTTTGGAATTAAAAAAAAGATTCAAAATTAAAAAAAATCAAGAGTTTTGTTTTTTTTTTCTTAAATATTTTGTTATGTTCGATTTCAGATTTCTGTGTTGCGGTCTATATTTGTGTTTTTTTTTTGTAGTTTTGGGTAAATATCTTTATGTTTTGCAACTTTATTTTTTAGTTTTTCTGTACAGGTGATAAGAGTTGAGTGCGTGCGACTATAAATAAAATTTGGCTTTCACTTTTAGTTTTTGCTTTTCATTAGTCGATTTTTTTCATAGATTTTTTTAACGTAAAGGCGCAAGCAGGGAAATTATGCTGATGGATTAATTAAAATATATGTGCGATTGCGTTGAATTTTACATTTTTTTTTACAAAAGTACTAAATTTTATGGCTTTCTCAAAACTGTTAAAACCAAACTGCATATAACCCAAAAGTGATAAAAATGCACATGGGATATTTATGCTAACAGAGGTAGTATTGCAGTATGCCAACATTAGAGGCCAGATCAACATACCTTCCAAATCTGTTGCACATTGAAGTTCTCTCCACCTGCTTCGTGAAGTAATGACGTGACTTCAGCGGCCACTTCTTGGTAGTTGGACTCTTCAAACCCGCAGATTCGTCATCGCTGGACATTCCGTCCAGGGGCGAAATGGTTAATCTGTTGGCGTTCCGGACGATAACATGCTCGCTGTGTTTGTGTTTCGCAGCTTTCTGGCGCCGATGTGAGTGCTGGGTCATCTGTTTGACTAGTGAGTCGGTATCCGGCTAGATTCCTACGATCCTGGTTTAGATTTGCCTCTCCGGTTTCCATCCGGCTGTGATCCGGAATCTGGCCGCGCGCTCAAGAGGCGCACACAAGCACAGAAGAATCACGATGTTACGGGGTTGATGGCATCCGGGATTGCAGCGGCAGTCAATCAGAGGAACGACGATCAGAATGCTGGGGGGATAAGAGAAGGGAGGAGTAATGATAAGTTAATTTATGAAACCGGAAACTCCTGTACCTTTTTGCGTAAGTTTTCCGCCAGCTTTGGCACGCCGTAAACGTCCTCCGTCACAGCACCGGTGACCAGCTTTCTCCAGTTGTAACTGGGAGATGATGCTCGGCTAGGATTTCCGTAATCTACTTCCTCTCGCTGTGCTCGGTGCTGGTGCTCCTCGATGCCAGGGATCGTGTTTACGACGAGCTTATTAAGCAACAGCTGCAGCATCCCGCCGTTCTCACCTTCGACCGGATGGACAAAATTCCTACGGCGGACACGCCCTTGCTGCCCAGACCTTCAGTCCTTTATGGCGCACTTATTCAGCCGAGCTTGTTCGAACGGTCGAACACTCGCGATTTGCAGCACAATTATTTTTTGTTTATGTTTACACCGTTTGCGCGAGCTGCTGATTTTGACAGCAGCGTAACGCATTGGCTGCGTCGGGCGTCACAGAAAAGGGTGCTGCAAACATGGTGTTTGCGATTTTGCAAACATTTTCTTCGAATGTGAAAATAATTCTTTCAAAACCGGAAACATTTTTGATGAATTCGGAAACAACCGATGTTTTCGAATCCATCGCGAAAATTTTTCGGATCCGCCGACCGGATTTTGTTCCGTGTAATCTTTGATTCACCTCAACATAAAATTAAATGCACTCACCTTCCTTATGGTCGTAGCACGTAACGGTCATCGATGACACGTGGTCGCCGTCTGGAAATGAAAAAGAAAACAACAAAACTAAGCTTTAAGATTCCAAATGACTCTCATTTTTTGATATTACAAAAATCACAACCACTTTCTTTCCTCCCAATTACCAGGAGCTGGAATCTCCCTTCAAGATCTCGGGACTGAGCGCCAACCCGTACCTCTACACCACGGTCAAGGTGGTCATCCTGTCGGCGCTGTCCGGCGTGCTGAGCGAAATGTTGGGCTTCAAGCTGAAGCTGCACAAGATCAAGATTAAGTAGAGGCTGTTCACTAAATAGTAAGTAGGCGATTAGGACGAGCAATCCAAGTGCTAGGGAATAGTGCAAATTTTGTAGTTAGCTCCGAATCTGGAAATTCTGGATCTGTTCTCACCTTTAGTAAGGTACACCTCTAGTTTGTGTAGTGTAGTAAGGACTGACCCTTATCAATTAGACACGTGAAAACAAGAATAACCCTAAAGAAGCAATCCTCTCTCCTTATGAGTGTGAGCTAAGTTTGTGTGGATCAGCAACTGTCGATAGATTTTAGATTACGAAATGTGGTATTTTTCGATGGACTATTATAAGAAATATATTTTAGAAGCATAAATCGAACGAAACCCATGTGAATGGCACATTGGTGGAATGTGTGAGGTGAAAAAGAAGTTTATGTGAGTGTTTTAATATGTCAGACTATTAGCGGAGATTAAAGTGTTCGTTGTTGAAAAAAATAGTTGGTTGATTTGCTTTGATCCGAACGCATTGGTGTCCGAACGGGAGGGAATTTTCGGCCTTGATAAATCATAAATGATTAAATAGTTTTATTTAAACCAATTATTTTAGTAATATATATACGTTCACTTTTGTAGCAATTCTCATCTGTGTGTTTTAACCTTATAATTTGTTACTCAATATACAATTGATTTACTTCCATACAATAGTTTATACACTTATAGTTTTCCACTACGCTATACAGACTGATTTTAGTATATATTTTTACTTTTGCTTCAAACAACAACAATAACTCTTTGTCTTAGCAAAGTGTATACCAACTTCCAAATTTTTTGAACATTTGTTCCGACAAAATATTTTTTCTCTTCTTTAAAGTTACCAATTTTTTTCTTCAGTGAATAATGTTTTTTTTGCATTATTTCACTGCTTTTATGAACTTTTTTTAACTTTACTTTTCAATAGACGAAATGCTTTCTTTGTCCTGCCTTCGCTTGACGCGACGATTCTGGGCGGTGAAACCAACACATGTTTTTTCTCCCACACAAACACATTTGTGTGTATAAATTATGTCATTTGTGAATAATTTCTATGTTGTTTTGGACGCGTTGATGTGTTTTTTTTTGTGTTTTTAATCATTATTCGCTAAGCCTAAAATATATTCTACCACGCTACGATACATCTCGAAGTTAAAAGCCTTAAGGTTCCATTTCCGTGCCGTTTCCTTCCGGGGTTCGATTATTTCAAATACGACACAAAAGTTCCAAAAATATATATGTTCCTCCAATAATCGTGTCCGCCTTCCCTCTACAAATGATGTGCCTCTTCGAGCGCCTTCGTTTCCTCCCTAAGCTTCTGTCTGTTCTGCTAAATGTCAGGTACTTTCCATTAGTTTACGTTACGTTATTATAGAGTTAGATTTTTTTTTTTTGCTGGAGGTGGTTTACGTTTAAAGAGGGGTGATTTTGTTGCTACTTTGTGGTTTTGTTACGCGGGTGGTGGTTGTCATTTTGGGAAACTTGTTTTGCCATTAAAGTTCGAATAACTTCTTGTTGCTTACAACCAAATTTACATCAAATTGAAAGAGAAGTTATTTCTAAAACAATTATAAATAATTTTTTTTAAACAAGCTGGAAACATAATTAACTACATTAAATATAATTGTCAAAAATTAATATTGTACAAAACCAACGGTACCCATTTTGATCAAAACACCAGAGTAACGTTGGTTGCGTTAATTCAAAAAATGTTACTCGTGATTGAAAATCATTACAAAATCCACTCTAATACCTTAAGGTTTAGGTAAAATCTCAGGGAAGTAATTTTATTTGATATTTGATCAGTTTGCTGAGTTTTTAGTTTTCGATTTAAATCCACTTTTCAGAACTAGAACCAGCTTAGATTTACAGTCCAGACTTGAAGCGATGATTATTCGAAGCTCTTCAAAGAACCTTCAAATAATTAACCCACATTTTTTGTGATATTCTTATTTCTTTAATCGATTTCGAGTTCAGCGACCAAAATAATGAAACTTGTGTGCAATATGTTTTATTACCAAGGGGTCATTCATAAACCACGTGTTCACTTTTTTTAAAAATTTCGACACTTTTCCCCCTAAATTGTCCACATAGTTTATGGATGACCCCCACATTTTTTTCATGTTGGATTGCGTATTCCCTTATCGCTTTAGAGCATATTTTTGACCCAGTGAACCACACACACATATAACAAAAGTGTGCAGGGTGTTATGTTCCAGACATAACTAGTTTGACAAAGCGCATTGTCAGATGGAAATTGTACCAAACAGTTTGAGTTTGAGTTAATTTAAAAATCTTTTGAATTTTTGAAAATTTTCGATGTTTAAGTTTTTTTCCGCATTTGTTTTAAATTCCAAATTTGTCTGGTTCAGCTATCAGCTTTCAAATGCAAACACTTAGATTCAGTTGAGTAGGCAATTTCACTGCTACCACCTCACTAGAAAAAAATATTTGAAATTTAAATTTTAAATGTTATCTAATCACGTTAATTTTCCGTCAATCATTTTCTGATCGATTTGATGTTTTTAACAAATTTGTAGTTATTCATTAGGTCTATTCAGAACAAAATAGGTACACTAATGTAATACATACTTTAATTTTTATATTTAAATTAATTTAATTTTGTTTTCAAAAACCTTATTTTTAAATTTAAAAAAAAATTTCGATTAGTTTTAGGGGACAAAATCCATTTTTAATCTTTCAAAATCGTGCGTCAAAACATTTTTTTCAAAAGAACTCAAAATTTCATGTTTTTTCCATTGTTATTATGTAAATGGGTCATTCCAGGTCAACTGAGTACACTTTTGGACTCGACCTTCTCCGATTTGGACCAAACTTGGAGGGAACGTTCATCTATCGATAGTTAACAGAAATCTCAAGCTTGGTGCTGATTAGACCATCCCTCTATTTTTGACACCACCCTCTTTTTGACGATTTTCTAAAAAACTTTTTTTTCTTTTAATCATAACTTTGCAACTATTTGAGCAAAAGCCTTTGTACAGGTTGCATTTTATAGAAAATTGTCCATGAAATTCGATAAAAATAAAATTGTAACCCTTAACGGTACACATCAACCATAGCTTTTGCACCCAGATTTCTGTTACATACATTTTAGTATCTTCAATACTACGGGAACTATCGATATAATGTTTTATTCACCCCCTAAATTACTGTCTTCGTAGTTATTTACAACAAAGTTTGACTATTTTTGCAATCAGATCCTTGCAGGACTGGGTGCGTAAGTTTGACAATTTTGGAATAAGAAGACAACAACTTCCTTGGTTGCTGTGCACCCTTAAATGCCCACGAATATTATATTTTACCGTTTTAAGTATTAAAAAATCAGTTTTGACCTATTCCTTAAAACTTTATTTGTTTTACTTTATCACCATCGTGTTCCCCGGACAATTTTACATAATAATCGATGTAGACCTCAAACTTAAATGAACTATTGGCGAGATACAGCGATTTTACTGGAAAAAAGTATGATTTTGCGCAGCACTTGGAAGTACATGGTGTACTTTTCAACAAAAAGGGATGAATCCCACATAGTTCGGTTTTTATGTGTGAGAAACTTATTTCGGATTTGAATTCATAGGACAGAGTGCAGCGCAAAATCAAACTTTTTTCAGCAAAATCGCTTTATCTCGCCAGTAGTTCATTTTAGTTTGAGGTCTACATTGATTATTATGTAAAATTGTCTGGGGAACACGATGGTAATAAAATAAAATAAATAAAAACATAAGGAATTGGTCAAAACTGATTTTTCAATACGTTAAAATATAATATAAGTGGGCAATTCCTTGGACATTTTTCTATAAAATGCAACCTGCAGAAAATCTTTTGCTCAAATAGTTGCAAAGTTATTATTAAAAAAAAGTTTTTTTAGAAAATCAGCAAAAAAAGGGGCGGTGCCGAAAATAGAGGGATGATCTAATCAGCACCTAACTTGGGATTTCTGTTAACTATCGATAGATGAACCTTCCCTCCAAGTTTGGTCCAAATCGGTGAAGGTCGAGTCCAAAACTGTACTCAGTTGAGATGAAATGACCCAAATTAAGGTCGATTTAAAAATATTTTGTGTTTTTTTAAAATAATTTTAATGTACAGTACCACAAAAGGCGTTTTTCAACTGAAAAACAAATCTATTTTTTTCTGAAAACTATCGCTAATGATTGCAACACAACTGTACTGCTAAACAGTCTAGACTCGATTATCCGAAGCCTCTTTTATCCGAAATTTCAATTATCCGAAGGTTTGTATGGAACTTCGGATAATCGAATCAACAACAAAACAAATCGTATTTTTTTTAATTTTCCTATTTTAGTCATAAAATTCAAATTCTGCGACCCCATTTCAGTCAAATTTGAATGGTTGATAGCATATTAAAATGGAAAATGTATTTTTGCAATATTTCAACACCGCCATTTTGGCCGCCATCTTGGATTTAAAAATTCTAAATCATTTTAGAGTAGTTTATTAGTCACACTAAAGCTCAACAATCGAAAATATGATAACGAATGAAAACAATTTCGTAATTCGATTATCCGAAGTGAAATTTTGCCAAGCCAAGTATTAAATTCTTGCTTGTAAATTCATTTTTTTTTTCATTTTTCATGGCTTTCCCCCTCAACCTCGGCCAGAAAACTCGGTGGCCTCGATGACAAAAATTTTAGAAAATATTTGCATCGGCCTTGGACCTTATTTTTCAAATGACGATTGCTCGAAAACTAATCGTTAGATTTTAAATGTACAATAAACAGAACATTTGTGAAATTTTCCGTTCATTCCGAAATAGTTTTAAAAAGAAGACTTTTAGCATCGATTTCGGTACCAAATAGTAGCACTTTTCAGCATTTATTTTTAATTCTGTTATTTTTGGTACAGAAAAGTAGGCTTTTTCGTCGTTGGAGAATCATAGGAAAAATAAGTAGTTTCATAACAAAAGTGCAAAAACACTCAAACCCCGATGGTTTGACACCATCTGTTGTCGAACGAACGGGGTCACTTTTTGGTTTGACACCCCTTTTACACGGAGTTCACACACACTACTGAACGTTTGTTTTGATAGTGTTCGTGAGCGCCGTGTAAAAAGTGACAGTTCGTCACTTTTTAGTTTGACTTTGACCAACCAACGGGGTACAAACTAAAAAAGTGTCAAACGAAAAAGTGACCAACCACCGGGTGTTGAGTGTAAATATTTTTGCAATTCCGTCTTGAAACTGTTTACTTTTCCTGTCATTCTAGAACGACGAAACAGCCTACTTTTCTCTACCAAAAATAAAAGATTCGAATAGAAACACTTTTCAAAATAAATGCTGAAAAGTTCTACTTTTCAGCACTGAAATGGATGCTGAAAAGTTGAACTTTTCAGCACTTGTTTTGAAAAGTATTATCTTTCAACATTATTTTGATTTATTTGGTGGATTGACTAAATACGTGGATATTTGACTTACGATACCACTCAAAAGATGATTTTCGGAATTGCAAAAAATGTTGTATGGAACTCGTTGCAGAACTTGATTTTTTCAGCACTCGTCGTGTTTATCCAACTCGGTGAACCTCGTAGGATAAATGTACGAATTGCTTGCATTCAGTTGAGCCTAGCAAACACAAAATCGGTCAGTTTAAAAGACTGCACATGAATAGAAACGTACCAATTAAATTTAACAAGACATCATTTGAATTTAAGAGAAATCAATCTCAATTATCCGACGAAAAATATGCAAAAAAAATCGAGTTTTCATCATTTTTGAAAATATCTACTCTAAATAGAAATAACTCTCTATTTTTTAATAGGATACAAATGGTTGCTCAGCACAATTCCGTAAAATGAAGAACCACATTTGAGTAACACGAAAATCAACCACCTGCGCCTCCGTTCAACGTCGAAACATTTCACTACAGTTAAAGACCTACAGTAACTAACAACTTTTGCCACAAATTTTGCTTCCAATCAACGTCTATAATTATACTTTTCTTCAGTATTCGTTTTTTACTTTTGTTATTTTATCTCACCAAAAAGCAGTGATTGATTAAGGCTCCGTATATTTCTACCAAATAATGGTTGTGGTGCCTCGCGGCTTCCTCTCCCACCTTCTGGTGCGCCCGCGAGGACTTGTACAAAAGTGACAAAAATTCCAAAAAAAACGGTCACTCCTCCGACAAAGGAAACAGATTACGACCACTCCCGAACTTCCCGAACAAGCGGAAGCTCGGAAGTGATCGGGGGAGCGATCCACAAAACATTCACCCACACACATACATACAAACACGCACACAATCATCTTACATCGAGCCGGACTTGGGGTAGTTCCGCAGGCCGGATTTGCTACTTCCGGAGGAAGTACCGGTGCCGCCGCCGCCACCGCTGGTGCTGTCGTTCCCGGTGGGGGCGGGATTTTCCGCCGATTGGCGCTCGTGGTACTCCTGGAAGCACGGCACGATGCACAGATTCGTCTGGCACTCGGGGCAGTGATACTTGGTCTTGCGCCGCAGAATCCGCCCGTGGGCGTCGATCGTGTTCCAGCAAAAGTTACAGCCGAGCGCGGGCCCGTCCCGGACCACCGGACAGTGGCTGGAGCGCTGGCTGTCCAGGCCGGGGATTTCCGTCGAGCGGGAGGTCATCTAGAAGGGGTGAACGTTGTAACTATTGAGTTCCTTTCAATAACTGTAAGATTAACTCACCAATGGCGACGAAGCCGACCGGGACAGCTCCTCGCCCTTTACCCGTATCGAACTGGGCGTCGTAAGATCGCTCAGCAGGGCCGCGGAAGCAGCACTGCCGCTTGTGGTGGTCGTGGAGGTATTTGCCGCTAGATGGTGCTGCTGCTGGTGAAGGGATTCGATGTCGGGGACGAGAACAACCGTGGGACTCATTGTGCGGTCGGTTTGCAGATGGATCTGCGGAATCGTTGTAGTGGCGGACGTGGTCGTTCCGGCGGTTGCCGTGGCCACCGCGCTGGATCCGTCCTCGTCGGATTCGATGTTCATGGGAGAGTTCGGAGCCAAATAGTGCGTGGCGCCGCCGCTACTCGTCACCAGGGTCAGCGGAGTCGAGCTTTGGACGGTGGCCACCGTGGCCGTTGGGTGAGAGAGCTGTCGTTGGAGCGAGTATGACGATATGGCTTGGAACGCTTGCTGGTGCGAATGGCTGGACGTTTGGCTGGGTAGCAGCGGGTGGGAGTGTTGCTTCACTAGATATGGCTGCTGAGAAGGGACGGCCAAGTGGTGCGACGGTCGGGTAGGTCCACCGGACCGCACTTCCGGGGATGAAACCACCGACGACGTTGGGATGATCGGTTCGGATATCTGACGCTCGAAGCGGTGATGCTGCGGTACAGCTAGCAAATTCTGCGCACTGTACATCGTAGTCCCGTCCGGGGTGTCCAAATCGGACCCGTACTGCTGGCCGGACGAGGATGAATCGCTTTCCTTCTTTATCCGCTGCTGGCGGATCAACAGGCGACCACGCTTGGCCGCGGCCAACGTGCTGCTGCTGTTGCCGCCACCGCCAACGACGGACGACGACGACTCCAGGCTGGCCGACATGCTCGAGGTACCGCTCGTGCTAGACTGAGCGTGCGCGAGGCCGAGTGCAATCTTAGCCATTTCTGCAACTAAAAGACAAAAAAAAATGTTTTCAAAAATCTAATAGACACTGGAATATTGCTGCAATAGACAAATTCTGCTGTTTTTTTCTATTTTCCAAAGTAAATCTTTACATATTTTCAGTTTCATACAAAGAAATACTGACAACGAATCACTCTCTTAGTGACAACTTCCAAATCATCTGAATCGTCGACCTGAAACTGATCGTGAAAGAGCATGATTGCAAACTAGTAAGAAGCGATTGGATGCTCACTGATCTCTTTTGAAATATTGCTGGGCAAAGAAAACCATAAAACTCTATGTGTCATTATGGGTATTCCTAGTGGTAGGTACTACCAAGATTGGCCGACAGCTATAAAGCAACTTGGTTTTCCCCAAAAACGATTCGTAATCGATAACTGTCTCTCAAAAAATCATCGAGCAAAAGTTCTGAATAAATATTAAAAAATAATATTGACCAAAATAGAAATTAATTTATCTTAATTAATTTTTAAATGGGAGAACTCTTAAACAAATATAAAATAAATGTTTTAAAGCCCATTCAAAAGGTAACTCATGATTCTAAAATTACGATATTATTTTTGTGGAAATTCGGATTCGCATGGAGATGGTGATATTAGCGGGTTGCAGACTGGATTTCGTCATGTGAGCAACTCTCTACAAAATCGGCAAATTTCGACCATTTTTATTTTTTGTTTTTTTTTTTTTTTTTATTTGACTCAAACTTTGTGGAGGCCTCCCCTATGACTAAATAAGCTATTTTGCGTCATTGGTTCACCCATACAAGTCTTCATACAATTTTGGCTGCTGTCCATACAAAAATGGTATGTAAATATTCAAACAGCTGTAACTTTTGACTGAATTTTCTGATCAATTTGGTGTCTTCGGCAAAGTTGTAAGTATTGTTGAGGACTTTTGAGAAAAAAATAGGTACACGAAAAAAAAATTGCAGATTTTTTTATCAACTTTTTTTCACTAAGACTCAATTTACCAAAATACGTATTTTTTGATTTTCGAGATTTTTTGATATGTTTTAGGGGACAAAAATCCGCAACTTTTGAGCCATAGAGAAACATGGTCAAAAAATCTGCCGCCGAGTTTTCGTTTTCAAGATATAGCCACCGAAAGTTTGATTTTAGCGAAATATTTGCAGTTTTTAAATTTAAAAAACAGTGACCATGAGTGACCATTTCTTTATTATTATTTTTTTTTTAAAGTTCAGAAAATTTGCTATAAAATTGTCTAAGAGACATTGAAGATTGGACCTCGGGTTGCTGAGATAGAGTCGCTTTAAGAAAAAGAAACACGAAAATTGAAGTTTTCTAAATCTCACCAAAACAACCCACCATTTTCTAATGACGATAATGGTCCGATTTTCAATGTTAATACATGAAAAATTCGTGAAATTTTCCGATCTCTTTGAAAAAAAAAATATTAAGAAAATTTTTAAATGAAGACAAACATTTTTAAAGGGCCAAACATTGAATATTACGCAACCCCAGGTCCAATCTACAATGTCTCGTAGACAATTTTATAGCAAATTTTCTAAACTTTTCAAGAGCAATTCCATGTCAAATAGGGAATCGTTTGTCCCCGACCATCTCCGATTTCAATGAAACTTTGTAGATATGTTATCCTAGGCATATATAAGCCATTTTTGTGTATATGGAGCCAGTTACACTCGATAATGACATTTGATAAGAAGGATAAGGAAAAAAAATACACTGAAAGAAAAATACACGCCACTTTTATGAGATTTTTTGATTTTTAAGTTTAAAGGTCAAATTTGAAGGTGAGTCCACGATTTTTTTTTTCGTTCAAAATTTTTGTGAAAATAGCCTAAGATGTAACAAAAAGACTCACGAAAAATGCAGGATGGAGCAACTCACCCAGAAAATTACAAAAATCATTTACTGAAACTGTTTTTTTCGAAAAGTGCTCTAAACGTCAAAATTTTCAAAAACCGAACTCGAGAGTCGATTTTCCAGACATTGACCATGGTCCTAAGTCCAATCCTTGTGAAGTAACAGCGGTTTTAAAAATAAAAATGTTGAAAAAATAGGTTTTTTTTATGGTTTTTGGCAATTTCTATATGACAGACTTGATTTTTCAGTCTCGAAAGTATTTTTACCGGAAAGCTCGTCCAATTTCCCATAAGTTTGTCTTTGGCCACATTTCAATTGGATGTATAGGCTTACAGATATAAGCTAATTACAATGCTCATAACTAAAAACAAAATATTTTTTCAGTGTAACCTGGATAGTTAATTAGCTTATATCTGTAAGCTCATACATCCATTTGAAATGTGGTCAAAGACAAACTTATGGGAAATTGGACGAGCTTTCCGGTAAAAATATTTTCGAGACTGAAAAATCAAGTCTGTCATATAGAAATTGCCAAAAACCATCAAAAAACCTATTTTTTCAACATTTTTATTTTTAAAACCGCTGTAACTTTACAAGGATTGGACTAAGGAACATGGTCAATATGGAGACTTTTATTTAAAATTGGCTGGAGAATCGACTCTCGAGTTCGGTTTTTGAAAATTTTGACGTTTAGAGCACTTTTCAAAAAAACAGTTTCAGTAAATGATTTTTGTAATTTTTTAGGTGAGTTGCTCCATCCTGCATTTTTCGTGAGTCTTTTTGTTACATCTTAGGCTATTTTCACAAAAATTTTGAACGAAAAAAAATCGTGGGCTCACCTTCAAATTTGACTTTTAAACTTAAAAATCAAAAAATCTCATAAAAGTGGCGTGTATTTTTCTTTCAGTGTATTTTTTTCGGAAAGCCCGTCAAATTTCCTACAAGTTTGTCTTTGACCATATTTTGATACGATGCAACGGCTTCGATACAGAAATATTTAAAACACTTACTTCATTCTCAAATGTCATTATCAAGTGTAACTGGGTCCATATACACAAAAATGGCTTATATATGACTAGGATAACATATTTCAAAGTTTCATTGAAATCGTAGAGGGTCAAGAAAAAAGTACCTGAAAAATTCCTGTTTTGGGCTGGAATTGCTCTCAAAAAAAATATTTTTAGAAATGGCCCTTAATCAAAAAATCTGTAGAGTACTTTTCGATTGAAAATTCAATTTTGCATTAAAAAATAACGTCAAACTTGTTTTTGCATAAAACTTCGATTTTTTTTCAAAAATCACAATTTTTCAAAAAATCATAGCTCGGCTGCAGATTTTTTGACCATGTTTCTCTATGGCTCAAAAAATGCGGATTTTCGTCCCTTAAAACATATCAACAAATCTAGAAAATCAAAAAATACGTATTTTGGGAAATTGAGCATAATCATTTGTGACTGTCGTCGACAGACCGAGTAGGCCAAGAAATTGGCAAAATTACTATCAGCTAGCAAATCGTGGTAGCTCACGAGTGATTGCGCGCTTCAATCGGCATCGATTTCATCGGAAATAAATGAGTGATTTCTGATTTTTGATGTGATAATCAGTGTAAAATTGCAACAAGATCTTTTTCTATAAAAATATCCGATAACAATTTTGTACAGATTTGACATTTTCTAGGGTAGTCAAAAAGTTTGGTTATGTTACTGGTTGCAAATGATAAATGAGTGTCTTAATTAAACGAAAACATTCGGATTAGCGAAATTCGAGTTACCATTCCCAACGGTGAAGAAAAAAAACGACAGAGCTAAGATTTTTCACGATTTACTTTTATTAGATTTTCTTTAAATTAATTTTATTATTCACATAAGTAAATACTTGCTTTTTTCCATGGATGTGTGTGTGTTGTGGTTTACTTTTCCAGATTAGCTCAAATGTTCTTTTTTCCTTTCCTTTTCCTTTAAGTAAGTTTACAGTGTCATTTCGCATAGTTTTGCATTAAACTTACTGTGAAGATATTGTTCATAAGTTTACTATACATGCTTAGTGTTCTAGCTTTATCAATTTTAATAATTTCCATTGTATATTTTTTCCTCCTCTCTTTCCGTTCTCCAGACTTACTTCCTGCACGGAGCTGTTTGATATTTCCACCTTAAGCGCTAGATAGTTTAACTTTTATTTACTTGCTCCTCCTTACACATTCCGACTTACTTCATTACTTTAGTTGCTCAGTTACATCATCCTATCTCATCTCATTGACATTAAAGATTTTCTTTTAATCATTAATTTAGTTAAATATACACATGTATTTAAATTGCTAAAAAAGAGTTAACAAAAAAGTCTATTTTCACTACTACGGTGTTGATTTTTTTGTTGTTTTCACTTTTATTTTATTTATTATTAATTTTACAAAGAGAGTAAAGATCAGTGCGAGTTTTCCGTACTCTCCAAACGCTGTTCCATCTTTGCTCTCTCACAAATCTCTCTCTGGTAAGGAATCTATAGTTCATGCGTGTGTGTTTGTGAGTGTGTGATTTTGTTGCTTAAATTGCGTCTAGAAAAATACGAAAACAAAACAGTAATGAGTGTGTGAGCTAACACACGCGATCGGTTTTCACCTGACTCTGAAATCGTGTTTTACTAATGGAAACAGACGGGTTTTTGCCTTTTTACATGCTGTTCACGGAATGCGTTCGTCCTGGGATGGTTTGTGAGTGATTCTTTTTTGTTTTTTTTTTTTCTCTGGGGGGATTTCCTTTCGACATTATGTTTGATTGAATATTCTAGAATTGTGCCAAATTTGCTACTCAATTTTATTTTATTTAAAAGCGAAAAATCATGTGCATGGAAGGATCTGATACAAGAAAAAGAAACAATAAAAATGGAGTTGCAGAGTTTTCACCAAACTCTCTTTCCTGCAGATTTGCGTTCTCGCGCATTTTTCGCTCTTTCCACTTTTTCTTTTCTCTCTCTCTTCTCACGTCAAACCCAAACCTTCTCGGATGAGTAAATGAGACAAGTGTCAGATTTGAGGGTAAGTGAATGAGACAAGGGTCAGATTTGAGGGTTTTTCGAATAGAGAAAACACAACAATGCACAAAAATGACACTCTGCAAGTGCGGGAAGGGCCTCGATTTTTAATGAGAAGAATAGAAAACCAAATCAGAAAATCAAAAATAAATAGTAATCTCAAGTTATATTGCACATAATAATTTGCAGAAAGCGGTGTCCTTAGCCGTTTAAAAAAATCAATTTGCTTGCAATTCGACAGCTCAAACATTTCTTGTTGTCGGTATTTGGAAGAGGGCATTTTTGGGGAAGCGAACGCATCACTGGGTTTGCGGATTGCTCAGAGGAAATTTTCCCTATTGTTTACTTTATTCTGATTGAATGTAACACTTTTTACAACTTCCCTTTCCTGCTTTTAAATGTACCTTTCTCTGCGTTAATCCAGCTACAACAGAACCCTCTTTCACAGTCTGCGACATTTACATATGACAATAAATATGGCATACTTGCTACAATGATTTGCTACCGTGATTTGATGACCCCTTGTCCTGGCGTGTTTGTGATTGCCGAGGTGTGGTTGTGAGTTTTGTTTTTTTTTTTCTTTTCTCTTAATTTTTAAACCGTTTTCGCCCTTTTTTGTCCCCTCAATTTTGATCCTGTTTGTGAGTGAGGGAAAATGTTTTGATGAAATTTTCACGTTTTTGTTCTTAATTTTCCATTACTTTCCCAGCTCTACATAGACGTTAATTTTAGCTAAAATTAACCCACAATATCACTTGATCCGGTCTTGGGTGGACCCCTTTTGCGACGCGATGAAGAGGATGGTGGGATCGGCTCCGCGGAATAACGCGAAAATTGGTGCGCAGCGATTGGACGAGCTTCCTTGTTATAAATTCCTGAACGAGCATTTTTATGATTTGTTTATTTGAGCGTGTTTATTTCATACAGGATTTTTGTTCTGAAGGTCTGAAGCTTCATTACAAATTATGTTATTTAATTCAAATGTTCTCAATTTATTCGTTTCATTTTACTCTTATAATTTGACAAATACAACAAATTTTCTTTCAGGCTTTTCTCTTGAAAAAACACTAAATTCTATCAAAAAATTTAGACGAAAAAAAGAAAAAAAAATATGGCAATTCACGATTCGAGGATCCAAAATTTAAAAAAAAACCATGTGATGAAAAAATAAATCATATTTTTTATATTTATATCAGTCAAAATTTTCGACTTTACACACTTCGTTTGCCCACATCATCCATTCTTGTTTATTTTCGTTGTTTTCGTTTCAAAATTGCCAATAAAAAATTAAATTCCACAAAAATAGAAATTAGAAAATTTTCACAGGAACAGCGGATTTTTTCGAGTAGAAGAATCTGCTGACAGTTTTCAGGAACAAGGTACTGCTTCTGGAAATTTACCAGACAATGGCAACAAAAATCCTTAATCTAGCAAAATAAAAGCTAGAACTAGCAGTAAAATCTCCTGGTTGTTATTGGAATTTGGCAGCTTTACCCGATATTGCTGAAAACATGTCCTGCTCTGGCAAAAGCGTGCTGCCAGACAGCGAACATGTTCGCTATACACCCAAGGTATGTAGATTAGATAAGGTAAGGCGAATTTCCCAGCTGTCAAAAAAAAAACTTAGAACAAAATCTGGATTTCATATGGAAATTTCCAGAAAATTGAAAATTTTACCTTTTTCGGGCAAATTCTGTCGGATTTTTTTCTGGGTGGTTGCATGTCAAACGGAACGCTTTCAATTGAAATAATATTTTTGTTTTTAAATCGTTTCTAAGTTTCAGTTTAGCATGTTAAATAACCCTACGAAAAAATGTCTTATGAAATTTGCCTAGAAAATGGTCAAATTCCTACTTTTTTCAAATCTTCATATAAAATTCGGTTTTCGAGCTAACTGTTTTTTACAGCTGGAAAATCCGCCTTACCTTATCTAATCTATATGCCTTGCGCTTAACCAGTAGAAATTTTGGACTTATTCAGTCTAGTTTGATAGGCTTTGAAAACAGAGGAAAAAAGTAGCGAATCCAGTTAATTTTTCGCAAACGAATTTCACAAATTTTAGCTAACTTTTCAACAAGCTAACTAATTTTATTACACGAATTTTCAAAATTTTCTCAAAATAAAAAAATAGTGCCTGAATGAACATCATTTTTTTTTTACTTGCTTTAGCCTTCTTTTCGTAACTTTTGTATAAAAAATAAAGTTAATGAGGATGCACCTTGATAGTCCTTATTAATTCCACAAAATTCCTGAAGACAAGAAATCGAAAAACTCGGCAATTGGCATACATATTAATATTATTAAAATTAAATACTCGAGCAGACGGAAATAACTTGGGAATAGCATATTTTGATATTTGAAAATACTAGACCAATAACATTTTATGTTATTTATAACAAGATTTGTTATTCGTCGTTATGATTTTTTTTATTATTGTAATAACAGACTAATAACACTTTTAATTATTCCTCGAACACATCTTTGTTATTTTTTTTATTTTAACAGCTAATCCGATCATCTCAATATCAGTTTGAGGTATTCTTTCAAAACAAATTTAGTTATGATAACATAAAATGTTATTAAACCCTTATGCAAAAAAAAATATTTTTCAAGAAGATTCCATAACATTTCCTCTTATTTTAACAGTATTTGTTAATGAAATAGGATGAATTTTGATATTACCGTCTTCACAGGTATTAATAACGACAAAAGCTTTGTTTTGCAATTAATCTCAATTAATCCCGAGCAGACGGAAATAACTTGGGAAGAACATTTTTTGTTATTTAAAAATACTAGGCCAATAACATTTTATGTTACTTATAACAAGATTTGTTATTCGTCGTTATGAATTTTTTGTTATTGGATTGTTATTGTAATAACAGACTAATAACATTTTAAGTTATTTTTCGAACAAAACTTTGTTATTATTTTTTGTTATTGTAACAACTAATCCGATCATCCCAATAATAGTTGGCGTTATGCTTCCATAACAAAAATTGTTATGCCAAAGTTGTTTTGGCTATCAACCAAAATCAGACCAATAACAAATTTTGTTATGATAACATAAAGAGTTATTAAACTATTATGCAAAAATGGATTTTTCAAGAAGATTCCATAACACTATCTGTTGTTTTAACAATATTTGTTATTGAAATGGCATTAATTTTGTTATTACCGTCTGCCCGGGTTGGAATTTGTCGTTATGATTTTTTTTATTGGATTGTTATTGTAATAACAGACAAATAACACTTTCAGTCATTCTTCGAACAAATCTTTGTAATTATTTTTTTGTTATTTTAACAACTAATCCGATCATCTTCCATAACAAAAAATGTTGTACCAAAGTTTTTTTGGCTTTCAACCAATATCAGACCAATAACAAATTATGTTAGGATAACATAGACCGTTATTAAACTCTTATGCAAAAATGGATTTTTAAAGAAAATTCTTTATCACTTTTTGTTAGTTTATCAATATTTGTTATTGAAATGGCATGAATTTTGTTATTACCGTCTGCCCGGGATGTGTTAAATATAAATTACATTAAAAAACGAAATTTCACCGTAGATTACTGGAGTACACCTCTGTGATTTCTTGATTAAGTAATTTGAAGTTGTTTCTGTAAGTAATTTTAAGCCGTTTCTGATGTAAAATAACCTTTGTTTAGCACTTATTCTTCAAGACAGAGTTTATAATTTTACATCAGACTCTTTTACAGTATAATTTTATTTTTTACATATAAATGCAGGTAAAATTACATAAAAATGTAAACATAAACCACCAAATCGTCAACCTACCGTACTTTTTGACTGTGCTGTGTTTTACTTCCCAAAATATTCGATTGCTTTATTTTTGTTTTTGCTTTTGAATGTTTGAAATGTCCATAAAAATATAGCATGGAAGAAATCACTCTTTTTTGAATGGAATTTTCTGATTGATTACATGTTTTTGGCAAATTTGTGTGGTAAAAAGGATTGAAAAAATAGATTCCGACCCAAACTGTATAATTTTACATCTTTATCTGCTTATTTTTTTTACAAATGCAATTTCAACAATAATTCAGGTAAAATTACTTGGAAAAGAGGTAAATTTACATCGTCAAATTTTCAACTTTCCTGTTTTGAGCTGACCCTGCTCAAGAGCATTCTGAACTTGATTTAAAATTGGGCATCAAAGTTTCCTCAGACAAAGCTATAAACTACACAGTAAAACAATCGTAAATTTGAAGGTGTGAAATTGGAAGGTTCAATATTACCTAATTTTTTATGTAAAATTACCTCAATGTCGACGGAAAAAAACGTAGTAAATTTATTAATTTTTAGAGGTAAAATCACATTTTTTTTCAAACATGAAAGACAATATTACTCCTGGAAATGCGTACAATTTAAATGTAGTACTACCATGTTTTTTTACTGTGTAGCTAGCAAATTCCTTTGATTTCTTCCGTATGAGCAGATCATTTGAGGACAATTTTAATGATCAATCAGGTATTCTGATTTTTTTTCTCATGCAATTTCATTTTCTTGATTTTTCTGAAGATTTCAATACATATTTTCGATGACGATGATTGCATCAATACAAGAACTATATTCCATAATAATAAAGATGTTTTTATTCATTCATTTCACGAACATGTAAACAAGACCTTTTGACTTAGGATCTTCAAAATTTTAAACAATGCAATTTAAAAAATTGCTAGCCACAGAAAGTTGTTATTAATTTCTAAACACAAACTCAAGTGTGCACAATTACATAGAATCCTAGAATAAAATTCGACAAAATCACATCTAGCTAGTCCGCTCGCGTTCGCCCACCAACTTCCCCCTCCCGTCCGCGACGAAACCCACCCCGCCGCTTCGTCGCGCTTACATCGAGTTAAAGTTCAGTCCCTGCAGGTTGACCGCGCCGGTGTTCATGTTCACCGTGGTCGTGTCCGGGTACCGCTGGCGCGACATCTGGTGGATGCCGGCCGCGGTCGCCGTCGTAAAGTCGACGTGGCGCGTATCGAGGAAGCCCATCACGCCCATCGGATGCGCATGGGGTGGACACATGAGGGGCGCTGCGGCGGACGAGGCGGCCACTGCTGCGGCGGCTGCGGCTGCCGCCGCCGCTGCGCTGGCGTTTTCGTTCGAGGTTTGGTGCTGCTGGGATTGTTGCTGTTGCTGCTGCTGCTGTTGTTGGGCTTGCTGCTGGGCTTGTTGTTGGGCGGCCTGTTGTTGGGCGGCTTGTTGCTGCTGGGCGGCTTGCTGCTGTTGCTGGGCCTGCTGCTGCTGGTGCAGGGACATGTTGAGGGCTGGGGAGGAAAGGGACGTGTCGTAGTGTTCGAGGGAGGCGTTTTCGTCCCCGGTGGGGGTGGTTGAGGGTGGCGGGGAGATGTTTGGCTCGAGCTTTATCCGGCTCTTGATGCTGGGCCTGCTGATGGGGTAGCCACGCTTTTTGTACTCGAGCCAAAGCGTTCGGTTGTTGACGCCGTAGAGGCGGGCGGCCTTGCAGAAGCCAATGCCACCGAATCGTACCGCTTCGAGGGCTCGCAGGAAGTTTTCGTCGCCTTGCGGGTTGACGGACCGTTTCCGCTTGACCGGTTGGATCGCTGTGGTCCCGCTGGCGCTTGTGGTGCCGGTCGCGGCGTTGCCCGCCGTTCCGATTGGGGATTGGTTGTTGGTGGCCTGGCCCTGCTGGCTGTACACACTGTGGACCATCGCGGCAGCTGCAGCTGCGGCCGCCGCCGAATCGTTGCCGCCCTGGGGCGACGTCGGCGTCGAGATGTTGGACGAGCTGTAGCTGTTGACCATGTTGTTCGGGTTGACGGAGATGATCTGCGGCGAGAACGGATGCTGGTAGATTTGTACTGGCGTCGTGGGCTGCGGCGTTGGCGCGTTCGAGTTGTTCGTGGAGGCGTTCGACAGGGGATTGCTGCTGTTGCTGTTGTTGCCGCCGTTGTTGTTCAGCGATTGGCTATCGCCCTGATGGTGTTGCTGCTGCTGTTGCTGAACGGCTGCTGCCGCCGCTGCTGCTGCAGCTGCCGCGGCCGCCTGCTGGTGAACCTGAGCCACCTGTTGACTCGTTACGGCCGCCGCCGCAGCCGCCTGGGCCGCAGCTTGCTGCTGCTGGTGGTGCTGTTGCTGGGCGTGTTGTTGAGCCTGTTGCTGCTGCTGCTGTTGTTGTTGCTGTTGTTGCTGCTGCTGCTGCTGCTGCTGGAGGCCCAAGTTTGTCTGACACGACGCGATTCCGAATCGCGAATAGTTCGTATCGATTACCGTCCATTGCCCACCTGGGAACGGAAAAAGAAGGAACAAGAGAGCTTGATTATTATTTGCTTTTTGGATTTTTGTTTGAATGTTCAAAAGTTTTCGGTACAACATTTCGCTTCGCCTCGCTGTGACAAATTCGTTCCGAGACGCAACTTGAGGTCAAAAGTTCAAAAACTAAGCTAAACTTCACAATCAACTCGAAATTGTGGCCTGCCCGCCGGAGCGGGAGGTGATGAGTAGGTGAAAACTGCACCGGGACCGAAAAAAAAGTCCCAGTTGTTGCATTTTTCATTAACTCATTTTTTCTTGCTTATTCGTTTTGCGAAGAAATTAAAAAAAAACTCATCATCGATCGCGGAAAAATGTGACACGCGTAATTACCAACGGAGGCAACGAACAAAAAAAATCAGCCGTTTGGCAACAATGCGCGCTCGAAACACACACACGCGCGCGCCCGTAAACTAATGAAAATTGGGAAAATTAAAAATGTTTCTCTATCTCTCTCTCTCTCTTGCACTGTTTTCATTTTTTCTTGCACATTTTCAATTGGTGCACTTTGCTGCGTGCATTCAACTTTTTGATTAATTAATCGATTTGCACTCACTGCCTCTGATCTTCCCCTCTTCTCTCGCTCACTGTCCCTCTCTCTTTCTCACTCGAGCGCGCGCGCGATTCCTGCCAGCTGCCTACCTTCCAGGGGCATGTTGCATTTTTTCGCGCGGGCGTTGGTTGGCCGTAAAACGAACGTCCAAAAAATCAAATAAAAAACAAATAAAAACCGAGCTCTCTTCTTCTCTCTCTCTCTCTTTGAAGGTTCCGAGTGTGAGTCTGTGTGTTTGTGTGTGAATGTCCGGTGCACGCACGTATCCTCTCTCCCACATTTTTTTTTCGAGGGTGGAGGTCCGGGGGGTGGCATTACAACCCCCACTTTTTTTGCAGGATGGTGGTTCGAGTTGATTTTTCATCATTTTGTTTGGCTCCTGGAAAAAAGGATACACCGACGACGACGACGACGACGACGCACACACACACAAATTCCGTTGGTTTTCGGGGAAACTCGCGGGGTTCCACTTTTTTTTTTGGTAATCGGGAAAACCAGATGACACACAACACCACTTTGATTGCAGGGCGCACCGAGCTGATGACTGATGATGGTGATGAGGATGATCATGATTTGAGGGTTATTTATTTTTTGATTCAAGTGCGTTTCGTTCTTTTTTTTTTTTTGTTGCTAGCCTTGTTTGCGAACGCGTTAACGCATATCAATTGGCGAGTTGCGAGTTTGAGTGAATATTTGCATTTGGGTAGTTGTTGCACACGTGGGCTTGGAGGAGTGTTTTGACTGTTTCCACGGACCATTAGGCTGGAATTAATCGGAAACCACTCTCGCACACAAGATTTAGCACCACACCCGCGGAAAAATGCACAACTAATTGAGGTTGAACTTTTTTTTCGCGAGGTGGCCACTTTGCACAGTTGAGGTGGGAAACAATTGGTCACGAACACAGAGAAACATAACATGATTGTTTTGTTGGTGTTTTGAAGTAGGTTAGTAGTGAAAACACATGAATAGAATCTCACATCAAGTTGGATAGATAGAATACACAAAACAAATAATATAACGGTCAATTTAAATTCAAATTAAGACAAGCCGTAGTTCCGCAATAAGCCGCCATCAACATTGATGGCGCCACCATCATAAGATGGCATTTCGACTTTCTTCAAGCTAATATTCGCGTAACACTGGAACGCCCAACGCATCCAACTTACACGAACGAACAAGCCTCCCATAAAAGTTGGAACGGTAACTTCAACTCGCTGATTCTCGGGCATAACTCAATCAATCGGGACCATCCGCGGAATTTTGGGCGAATGTTTTTTACACGCGCAAAGAAAGTTGGAACGAGGTTTGGTTCGCAAAAAATACAGACTTGATCAGATCGAGTTCCGCAAAGTTCTAGGATATTATAGACATCCTTAAAATTCACTCAAAAAAGAAGGGTCCCGATTGGTTGCGTCATGTCTAAGAGCCAGCGAGTTGAAGTTCTGTTGCAACTTTTTCAAGGGATTGGGAGTTGGAATCAGGGTTACCAGGTCAAAATATAAAAAAAAAATCTGGCAAAGTATCGAATAAAAATCTGGCAAAAACTGGCAGACAAAATTCTAACAATTCAGCATGGAAAAGGGGAGGGAGGATACGTACAAATTCAAAAAATTGTTTAATTCAGATAGTTTAACTGATGTTTTTCTTTAAGAAATACACAATCATTTTTTTATATCCCGAGCAGACGGAAATAACTTGGGAATAACATTTTTTGATATTTGAAAATACTAGGTCAATAACATTTTATGTTATTTATAACATGATTTGTTATTCCCCGTTATGATTTTTTTGTTATTGGATCGTTATTGTAATAACAGACTAATAACATTTTTTTAAGTTACTCTTCCCCGATCAGACGGTAATAACTAAATTCATGCCATTTCAATAACAAATACTGTTAAAATAACAGAAATTGTTATGGATTCTTCTTGAAAAATCAATTTTTGCATAAGGGTTAAATAACAGTTTATGTTATCATAACAAAATTTGTTATTGGTCTGATATTGATTGAAAGCCAAAACAACTTTGGAATAACATTTTTTGTTATGGAAGAATACCGCCAACTGTTATTGGGATGATCGGATTAGTTGTTAAAATAACAAAAAATAATAACAAAGATTTGTTCGAAGAATAACTTGAAATGTTATTAGTCTGTTATTACAATAACAATCCAATAACAAAAAAATCATAACGACGAATAACAAATCCTGTTATAAATAACATAAAATGTTATTGGCCTAGTATTTTTAAATATCAAAAAATGTTATTCCAAAGTTATTTCCGTCTGCTCGGGTCGAACAAATCTTTGTTATTATTTTTTGTTATTTTAACAACTAATCCGATCATCCCAATAACAGTTCGAGGTATTCTTCCATAACAAAAAATGTTATTCCAAAGTTGTTTTGGCTTTCCTCCAATGTCAGACCAATAACAAATTCTGTTATGATAACATTAACTGTTATTAAACCCTTACGCAAAAATGGATTTTTCAAGAAGATTCCATAACACTTTCTGTTATTTTAACAATATTTGTTATTGAAATGACATGAATTTTGTTATTACCGTCTGCCCGGGATTCAATTAAATTTGTTCAAAATAAGCATGAAGTGAAAAATCTGGCAAAATCTGTCAATATCTGGCACAGGAAGAATCTTTATTCTGGCTGACACTTGAAAAATCTGGCATTCCCAGATTTATCTGGCAACCCTGGTTGGAATGTAAAAAAATGTCTGTCTCCGCCAGATTGCACTGATTGGCAACGAAGTTAGAATTTAAAAAAAGAATAAAAATTGAAATTACTAGCCATGGTGTCAAAATTTGCATATTTGCATAAAGTTTTAAAATGTGTTTAAATTTTCATGGGTCGGAAAGCTTTGCGTGCCGAAAGTGTGTACAGTCCAGACTCGATTATCGGAAGGCCTTGGAAAAATTTCACTTTGGAAAATCGAAACACGAAAAAAAAATTTCGCATTCTTTTTTTTTTTTTGTTTTTAAGCTACATACATGTAAATCAGCAAAATTTTCAGAGGTTGGTTTGAGCACACACTTAAACTTTTTTTAAGTCTGTTTTAAGGGCATTTAAATAAATATTTTCAACTATTATCAAAATAAATTTGAAAACATTTGGTTCTATAATTGCCGAGATATAGATATTTGAAGTTAGCAGTTTCAAAAAACGGATGCCACGATATCTCAACACTGCTTTGACCATATCGGCTCAAAATTTTGGTGAAGCCTCGTTAAACCGGTCCTGTGTGCATGACGAAGCCCGATTTTCAAAAAAAATATTTGAAAAAAAGATAAAAATATTTCTGTGTTTTTCATATAAAAAATCGTCAGTTTTTGATTTTTGTATTTTTTAAAAATGCAAAATTTCAAAATCGGGCTTCGTCATGCAATTTCAGCCAGTTTGGTCCATCCCATCTCGAGATATCATGGCACCCGTAAATCAACTCGGCGTTTAGAGAAAAACGTTCACAATGTTTGACAGTTCGCTTTGCGCATGGCAAAATTTTGAGCGTAAATCATCTCTTACTCAGTTTAATCATGGAATATCTTCATGAAACTTTCAGGAGTGATTGAAAATCATATTTTAAGTGGATTGAATAAATTTTCTGAAACATGAAATTTTGTGATTTTCTACATGTACTCTAAAGTGACCTAGAATTTTAAAATCCAAGATGGCGACGAAAATGATGATGAATTATTGAATAAAAAAATAATTTTTTTCAATTTAATAGGCAATCAAACATTCAAATTTGACCAAAATTGGGTCGCAGAATTCGAATTTGATGTTAAAAACAAGAAAATAACAAAGCACGGATTCGATTATACGAAGTCTCATACAAACCATCGGATAATCGAACTTTGGATAATTGAAACTTGGGATAATCTAAACTTCGGATAATTCTGGACTGTATTTGAATTTCTCCTATCGATAAAATAATGTTTTTTTTTTCTTACGGTATTACAGTGTCTTTTCCCGACCTGTTATTCAAAATTAAAAAAAAATGATAAAAGCCAAAAAGTGCCTTCATTAAAGTTTTAAGACTAAACGTCATATAATATTATCTAATTAGGCTGGTACAAATATTTTTAAAAGTTTTTGTCAACCCCCCCCCCCCCCCCCTCCTTCAAAATTGGCACGAAAAATCAGGGGGCAAAAAAAAATATTTTTACAATAAACTTCAAAATTTCAATGAAAATTCAAGTGCAACCAGCTGAAATCAAATTAAAATACATTCTTCTGCGTTTAAAATCATTTTAAGCATGTTTGGGTTTATTGAAAAGTCTTAAGATTTTTTGAAAATTTTCGATGCAAAATCTTTTTTTTCGATACAATTTTTGTTTTTGTCAGATCTTAGATTTTTTGAAAACCAATGATTGCAAAACAACTGAACTAGTGTAAAATGCATTTTAAAACACTTTTTTCATTTTAATGTGAAGACTATGGCTTGTTATTTAAATTTTTATATATTTTTTTTTATTTTTTATTTAAAAAGACAATGAATCTATCAATTAAACGTAAGACCCCCAGGTATGTGTTCTTGTTTTATAATTTTCACCGGTGTGACAAATTGGAAACAGTTTGAATTCTTTTGTAGAAATATGTTTAATAAACAATTAAATTTTTTAACGATTTTTTTTGCTGCTTGCAGAATTCGAGAATTTTTTCAAACTTAACTATAACTTGAAATGAAATAAGCATCACCCTAATCAATTCTCGATTAAGAAGAGAGGAACAATTTTCCAGAAATTTAAATCAATTTCAATAAAATCTTCTTTAAATCCTGATTCCTGCCAACCCGAGCAGACGGAAATAACTTGGGAATAACATTTTCAATTATTTGAAAATAGTAGACTAATAACATGTTATGTTATTTATAACAAAATTTGTTATTCGTCGTTATGAATTTTGTAATAACAGACTAAAGTTATTCTTCGAGCAAAACTTTGTTATTATTTTTTGTTATTTTAACAACTAATTCAATCATCTCAATAACAATTGAAGGTATTCTTCCATAACAAAAAATGTGATTCCAAAGTTGTTTTGGCTTTCAACCAATATCAGACCGATAACAAATTTTGTTATGATAACATAAGCTGTTATTAAACCCTTATGCAAAAATGGATTTTTCAAGAAGATTCCTTAACACTTACGGTTATTTAAACAGTGGTTGTTATTGAAATGGCATGATTTTGTTTATTACCAATAAGGAGCGCAGTCTTCTTGCATTTATAAAATTAACAATTCAAATACAGTCTAGAGCAGGGGTGCCCAACCTTTTGGCCTTGCGGGCCAGATCTGATTTTTCTGAACCATTGGCGGGCCAGAACATAAATTTGATAGAAGTTGAAAATGCATTTTTTTTTTTAAATTAAAAGTTCCTTCAAGTCTAGGGTTTTATTTAAATTGTTTTTATGTGTCCTATAAATCAGACATGCATCCACTCTGCCCAGCATGTTGTGCCAGTGATTAGAGTACACTAATTACGCTAATCTTTAAGGCTCCCGAAGACCCTGAGAATTATTTTTGAAAACTAAGTGAGATATAGCGTAAGAACCTTTAAGCGCAAATAAAAAAAACTAGTGTTGGTTCATTACATTGATTTGAGAAAGATAAACAAAGATAAATTTTAAAAATATGTTTATCTATTTTTTTTTTGTTTAGAATTGTTTATGTAGTTGTTTATGAAAACATATATTTTTGCTAGCTGCTTCTATACTTATTTTTGACTTCTTTAAAATTCTAGAATTTTTTCAGCAATCTTTATTTTCAGTATGTCTATATTGCTTTATATAAGCTTTTTCAAACAAAACTTTATCACTGCAAAGTTGTACTAAAAAAAATACTTATTTTTACTTACTCACTTTTTGAAAAATCAATTTTAATCAAGTTCCTCAACAAAGATAAGCTTCAATCTGCAGTAATCATGGTACAAATTTTTAAATTTTTAAATTGAGTGTATTATTGTGCATGTGCATGTTCAGACAGCGATCCGAGTTTTTTTTTATTTGACATTTTTACGAAATGGTTAATTTCGTTAGCTTGCGCCTTTTTACAGTTTATTAGTTGATTCCGAAACATTCATTAACGAAATGATATGAATAAAATTAAAACATAAGAAACAATTGCATTCGAAAGAAAAAACATTTTAAAATACAAAGCAAAATCAAAATAATAGTAGAATTCACAACATTTTATTGCAAAAATTTCTCAAGTTTATTTTTTTTAGATACTCATTTTTTTTTATTTAATATTTCATGATCAGCGTTAGGGGCCGGTCATACAACTTATTTGAAAAGTCGTCGCGGGCCGGACGTTGGGCAGGCCTGGGATAATCGAACCAAAAAATCCTATTTTTGATTGTGACATAGATTTTTTTTAATTCAAGATAGCGGTGATTAAATATTGGAAAAATGCATTTTGTAATTTTAATCGCAATCATCAATCCAAACATGATTGGTGACAAAACTCGAATTTGATGATATAAGGTTTTGCCAGATTTTTTTATTATTTTTAAGCCTGTAAACAATCCAAAAAAAACTTTGTCTTTTTATAAAACAAAAAAATAAAAAAAAAATCAATACTTGTATCCCCAACTGACTAAAAAAAGATGGAAATGCCACTTCACCGGCTTTTTGAACCCTTGGGGAAAAAATTGGATAGCCTTTTTCATTGTAACGCCGAGATACAGCCGGTTGAAGTTGCATTTCCAACTTTGTTGACCCCCTTGGTACTTAGCGTAAGTTTTGAACCCGTTGGTGCTACTAGTGTTAAAAAGCAGATCAGGCAATTGAAAAACACAATTATAATTTTATGTTGACCAATTCAACTAAACAAAATCGGCAACTTCGACTGTTACATATTTTTGCCGATTTTTTATTGGCACTTGGCAAGATGTTTGAAATTTTGATCCAGCAGCCCTGCTCGTGACGCAGAGGTAAAGGAGTTATACTCTCTACCAAAGTGCTCCGGTTCAAATCTCGAATGCGAACAGGGGTAGTTAACGAAAATACTTTTTTTTGAGCTTGGATTTTTCTTCTAAAAAAAAACTTTGGAATTATAATCTGAATATGGAAGATTATCCTTGAATTTTTTTTATTATTTTTAAGTATTTTTGAATACATAAAAACACTAACAAAAAGGTGTCAACATTTCAACCAGTTACATCTCACAGCAAAACATTATTCCGGCAAAGCAGCTATAAAAAAAAGTTCAACCACATACTTGTTTAGCAATTTACAATCGACCATTACCCTGTGGACTGTGTCCTCTGTCACACCTGTCCACTTTCACAGCAAACTCCTGTGGCAGAGCGGCGAAAAAAATACAGTGTGCGGTCACCCAAAATTATGCGCCCAAACCCTTGAGCAGTCCAAGCAATTACGCGTGCACGCGAGACATCGGCAGTCATTTTCGTCATTTCATTGTTCGGTATGAGCTGGTGACAGTGACGTTTCCATCGTGAAAACTTGCGTTTTTACGTTTTTTATCAATTTTATTACCTTTAACTGGTAACTTCAAGCGAACAAAGGAAGTACATGTTATGAAATAAAAGCAATGATATTAACCTAGAAATGTTTTAACCTATCAATGCACGATCTTGACAACCATTGACATCAACTTCAAGTCAACAACACAAATAATGACGCGCGAAACCCTATCCCTAACTTGACGATGTCCTGACCTGATTCTACAGCTCTTTGTCTGTGTCGTGTAGCACACCACCACCATAACTCCACAAGTCCTGTGTATGTGTGCCGGTGTACGTGTGCCGCTTACCATCAACATAAATTGAAGCTTAATAACATTCGCGCCCCGTCATCATCCCTTCCCAATTTCCATCCATCCATCCGCCCACGTTAGTGGGGGTGACATTTCAATTGGGCGCTTTTCGGGGGGGAGGAGGGAAAATCTCCCCAGGGTAGATGACTTAACGGGTTGAGTGATACTGGCTTGTTTTTTTGTTCGCTCCTAGGGGAAATTAACCAGGCGATGGCAATTGATAACAGTTGATTTGAGAGCTTCGTTTTGAGAGATCTCTCGCACTCTACGCTACTCTACTCTGAACTCTTTTCTTCTTTGAACTCGATTCTACTCTGAACTCTACTCTACACTGAACTCTACTCTACCCTGAACTCTGCTCTAATCTTAACTCTATTCTACACTGAACTCTACTCTACTGTGAACTCTACTCAAATCTGAACTCTACTCTACTCTGAACTGTACTCTACTCTGAACTCTACTCTACTCTGAACTCTACGCTGGACTCCACTCTACTCTGAACTCGACTTTATACTACTCTGAACTCGACTCTACACTACTCTGAACTCGACTCTACACTACTCTGAACTCGACTTTACACTACTCTGAACTCGACTCTACAATACTCTGAACTCGACTCTACACTACTCTGAACTCGACTCTACACTACTCTGAACTCGACTCTACACTACTCTGAACTCGACTCTACAATCTACTGTGAACTCTACTCAAATCTGAACTCTACTCTACTCTGAACTGTACTCTACTCTGAACTCTACTCTACTCTGAACTCTACCCTACTCTGAACTCTACCCTACTCTGAACTCTACGCTGGACTCCACTCTACTCTGAACTCGACTTTATACTACTCTGAACTCGACTCTACAATACTCTGAACTCGACTCTACACTACTCTGAACTCGACTCTACGCTACTCTGAACTCGACTTTACACTACTCTGAACTCGACTCTACAATACTCTGAACTCGACTCTACACTACTCTGAACTCGACTCTACACTACTCTGAACTCGACTCTACAATCTACTGTGAACTCTACTCAAATCTGAACTCTACTCTACTCTGAACTGTACTCTACTCTGAACTGTACTCTACTCTGAACTCTACTCTATTATGAACTCTACCCTACTCTGAACTCTACGCTGGACTCCACTCTACTCTGAACTCGACTTTATACTACTCTGAACTCGACTCTACACTACTCTGAACTCGACTCTACAATACTCTGAACTCGACTCTACACTACTCTGAACTCGACTCTACACTACTCTGAACTCGACTTTACACTACTCTGAACTCGACTCTACACTACTCTGAACTCGACTCTACACTACTCTGAACTCGACTCTACACTGAACTCTATTCTACTCTGAACTCTACTCTACTCTGAACTCTACCCTACTCTGAACTCTACGCTGAACTCCACTCTACTCTGAACTCGACTCTACACTACTCTGAACTCGACTCTACAATACTCTGAACTCGACTCTACACTACTCTGAACTCGACTCTACACTACTCTGAACTCGACTTTACACTACTCTGAACTCGACTCTACACTACTCTGAACTCGACTCTACACTACTCTGAATTCGACTCTACACTACTCTGAACTCGACTCTACACTACTCTGAATTCGACTCTACACTACTCTGAACTCGACTCTACACTACTCTGAATTCGACTCTACACTACTCTGAACTCGACTCTACACTACTCTGAATTCGACTCTACACTGAACTCTATTCTACTCTGAACTCTACTCTACTCTGAACTCTACCCTACTCTGAACTCTACGCTGAACTCCACTCTACTCTGAACTCGACTCTACACTACTCTCAACTCGACTCTACACTACTCTGAATTCTTATTCTCTTTGAATGCCAAGAGAACAGAGAATGCTGAGACGGTCACTCTCAACCCCCTTCTTTTCTATGGCCAGACCTACTGTGTAAAGTTAACCGTTAGGATGATTCGTTGGAATGGTTTGTGTTTAAACAACAATACAAGTTAAAAAGTTAAATTTTGGACAAGTGTTCCCTATTACGAAATAGACAAAAAAAAAACAGAGTAACCACCCACCACATTTCACAATCCCCCACACCAGCAATCACATAGTTTAAAAAAAATGTCCAAAATAAAATAAAAATGGCGTGCACTTTTTTGTGTACTTTGGACCCCCTCCCACCCTCCTTCCCGACTTTTTTCATCCAGCCAGCCGTCAGTATTCAATAAAAATAATTATTATAATATGAAATTCGCTACCACCTAGTTTGCCCTTCCACTCTCTGTCTCAATCCCTCGAGGGGGGATTGGGGAGGACGGAAATAATGTATGCTTTTTTGGAGGGTTTTTTTTTCATTCTTTTTTTTTCGGGAGGCATTTTGTTAAATTTTGGGAACCCGAATCTGCGGGTCTCCCGGGCCTCGCCCAGATATTCAAATGAGGCCGAATTATTGGCAGGGGCCACCCATTTTTGGCGGCGCCTTTTTACACAGGGAGGTGCCGGGGGGAGGGGAAAGGGTGGAGTAGTGCGATAATGTCAAGCAGTATTAATTTGAAATTTTCCAGGGATGCGGCGAGATATACAAAAAAAAACACCCGGGTCCAGACTGAGCTAAAATGGTGCAGGAGATGGGAAGTTTTGTCAGGATCAGCAATTTTTTTAATGGTGGTGTTTGCGCGCACATTTTTCTTTTATTTAATGTTGCATAAATGTGTGCTGGAAAAATCAATACATTTTGGGGATGAATTATGCAGAATGCATAGCAAGACCGACTTCTCATGTTGATTTTAAAATATGTTCTATTTCAACTCATTAGTTTCAAATTATTCATAGGAAATTAACAAAACAATAAATAAAATAAATTGATTAAAAAAAATTCTTCACAGTAAGAGAATTTTTTACCAAATAAAGTAGAATTTAGTCATAATATTTACATAGCATACCAAAAAACATAGTAAAAAAGTAAAATGGACAAAACGGTAGACTACAGAAAAAAATGGCGAAGACATAGAAAACTGACCAACAAAGCTCCTGAATAAATTTAAGCAATTCATAAATTTAAAACATAATTTATTTTTATTTTTTTTTTTGCTATTCGAAAATAATTTTGAAAAAACTGTTTGTTTGACCTTTAAAAAATGTCTTTCTGAAGAAGAATGCATAAGCATAGCATAGCATAGCATAGCATAGCATAGTCTTTCTGAAGAAGAATGCATAAACAGCAAAAAAAAAATTTGTTCTTTCCTCGCTATCATACAATTTTGGCAGCTGTCCATACGAAACTGAGATTTTGATATTCAAAAATGTCTATTTTAAAAAGTGAATGGTTAATCGATCTTAAATTTGGAATCGTACTCATATTGCAAATCGCGAAAAAAATAGTTTTTTGGAAAAATATGGTATTTTGTGAAAATTTTAGTTTTTACAATAAAGCTCTAAAACTTCAAAAGCAAACACAATTTCGATATTGCATTTTTTTAAAATTTGAGTATTTTCAAAAATACGGTAATTTATGAAAATTTAAGTACTTTGCAATGAATTTTTCATAAAAGATGAAAAAGCACACAAATTTTCGCTATTGCAAGGTTTGAAAATTTGAGTATTTTTCAAAAATACGGTAATTAGTGAAAACTCTAGTATTTTACGAAAAATCTCTAATAAAAGTTATAAAGCATACAAAATTTGGCTTCGTATTAAATGTTACAAATTATGAAAATTTTAGTATTTTTGAAAAAACGGTAGTTTGTGATCGAGAACGCAAAATTAAGTGGAAAATTACTTTTGGTTTGGTTCAAAATTAGGGTGGTTTTGAAAATCTAACTTTTCAGGAATATATTTGGGATTTTTTTGGCTTCTAAAAAGTAGTTGGGCTTGCCAATCCAAGTAACTTTGTCGAAAACATCAAAATTTCATCTCGTAATCTACACCTTCTACGACCAAATTAAGAGTTTTAAAAATGTTCGTTTTTCAGAGCTCTAAATGCTCTCCGAACAACACTTTTCTCTAAAACTTAACCATGAATTGATACGTTCAAAAAATTGATTTTTGAAGGTTTACTCAGAAGCTTTCTCTAAATTTGGTCGTAAAAGGTGTAGATTACGAGATAAAATTTTGGTGTTTTCGACAAAGTTGAAGAAGACAAAAAAAATCCCAAAAATATTCCTGAAAAGCTAGATTTTCAAAACCACCCTAATCGTGAACCACCCTAATTTTGAACCAAACCAAAAGCTGCCCTTTTCCATTTGCAACAACTCTGAAGACGAAGACGCCAAAGCTCCAAAATGTCACCATTTTTTGGAAAATCCATTTTCCACTTTGTAGTGCTGGATCTCCTCTTTCAAATGCTTAAAATTTGGCTTGCGCCTTTTCGAGATATTTAAGTTTTAAATTTAAATCTTTTTTACATTAAAATCGCTGTAACTTTTGACCCTTAAGTCCAAATTTACTTGTCAAGAAATAAAAATGTCAGTTTTTTAGAGCTCTCAAAGTGCCCCGAATACCACTTTTCTCTAAAACTTAACCCTGAATTGCCACGTTCGAAAAACTGATTTTTGAAGGTTTGCTCAGATGCTTTCTATAAATTTGGTCGTAGAAGGCGTAGATTACGAGATAAAACTTTGGTGTCTTCGACAAAGTTGCTTGGATTGGCAAGCCCAACAACTTTCTACAAGACAACAAAATTCCCAAAAATATTCCTGAAAAGTTAGATTTTCAAAATCACTAGTAACCACCCTAATTTCCAACCAAACCAAAAGTTGCCCCTTTCCATATGAGCAATTCTCTCAGATTTCGGTCATTCGATTTTTTTGTATTTTTTAATCCGACTGAAACTTTTTTGGTGCCTTCGGTATGCCCAAAGAAGCCATTTTGCATCATTAGTTTGTCCATATAATTTTCCATACAAATTTGGCAGCTGGCCATACAAAAATGATGCATGAAAATTCAAAAATCTGTATCTTTTGAAGGAATTTTTTGATCGATTTGGTGTCTTCGGCAAAGTTGTAGGTATAGATATGGACTACACTGAAAAAAAATTGATGCACGAAAAAATTTTTTTGGTGATTTTGTATTTAACTTTTTGTCACTAAAACTTTATTTGCAAAAAAAACAATCATTTTTTTTTGTATGTTTAAGAGGACATTAAAGGCAAACTTTTCAGAAATTTCCAGGTTGTGCAAAAAATCTTTGAGCGAGTTATGAATTTTTGAATCAATACTGATTTTTTCAAAAAATCGAAATATTGGTCGCAAAAATTTTTCAACTTCATTTTTCGATGTAAAATCAAATTTGCAATCAAAAAGTACTTTAGTGAAATTTTGATAAAGTGCACCGTTTTCAAGTTAAATCCATTTTTAGGTGACTTTTTTGAAAATAGTCGCAGTTTTTCATTTTTAAAAATTAGAACACATGTTTACCCACTTTTGAAAAATATTTTTGAAAAGCTGAAAAAGTTCTCTATATTTTGCATTTTTGAATTTTGTTGATACGACCCTTAGACCCTTAGTTGCTGAGATATTGCCATGCAAAGGTTAAAAAACAGGAAAATTGATGTTTTCTAAGTCTCACCCAAACAACACACCATTTTCTAATGTCGATATCTCAGCAACTAATGGTCCGATTTTCAATGTTAAAATATGAAACATTCGTGAAATTTTCCGATCTTTTCGAAAAAAATATTTTCAAAAATTTTAAACCAAGACTAACATTTCAAAAGGGCCAAACATTATATATTACGCCCTTGGCTCCAAAATGGCACCATTTTTCGGAAAATCCATTTTCGACTTGAGTATTTTAGAAAATACGGTATTTTGTGATAATTAAAGCATTAAAAAAACTTTTTCGCGTCGTTTGATACCCATATTATAAATTTTTAAATTTTGAGTATTTTCGAGAAATATTTTGTGAAAATTTTAGTATTTTACAATAAAGCTCTAATAAATTAAAATGCACATATTGCAAGTTATGGAAATTTGAGTGTTTTTGAAGCATACGGTATTTCGTGAAAATTGTAGTATTTTACAAAACAGTTAGCTTTTTTATAATTTTGTTTGACGTATTTTTACATCTGACATTATAAATGTATGTCTAGTTTTCTGTCATAAATTCAATCGTTTTTCAAAATTACAATATTCTTTTAGATTTTTCATAAGTCGGCAGCTTATGGATCCTTCCCCAAATTTCCCAAAGCACCAAGAAAATCGATTTTCCGGATTGTTTGCCCAATTATTCAATTCAGAATTCGTTTTTTCTCACCCAACACCTACACACACACACTCTCGTCCATCAAAAAAGGCTCCTCCACTTCTAGAGTTTCACCCTGCCACCATCCTTTGAAAAATTCATTTCGTCAACAAAACTACTCCAAAGGATCGCTTTTTTCGAGTCATTTTCCCCGCTCCCACCTTTCGAAGAGAGGGAGGGGAGGGAAAATCCGCGCAGTGACAGCGAAAGAAAAATAAAACGGGGAAAAAAACTCTCATTCCAAGCCAAATCAAAATCCTTTTCTTCGTCGCCGTCGTCTGTCTGTTTACTTTTTTCATTTTGTCTCATCAGTCCCGAGCACTTGTAGTGGTGCGCGTTCGGGTGGGGGTGACGGAGGGTAGGGATGCTCCATTTGTCTGTTTTTTTTTTCGTTATGAAAATTACTCATTTGTCTTGGGTTGTGCACTGGAAGTTTATTTTCAGCATTGTGCAAAATTCCGCAATTTTTTCCAGAGTTTGCTTTTTTTCGAATTTGACACACTAAAAATCCTTTGTTTCTACCTTCCTTGCCACCCACCTCTCCATGTCTCAGCTCAATCAATTCTTGGAAAATTTGTGTCCCCTCACCCCTTCAAATTTCCACGGTTTGGCTTTTAGTTCCAGTCAATTTTGGTCACAGTAAAAAAATTAAAGTTGTAAATGTAAAAAGTTCAAGAACACATTATAAAAAAATGCTTTTTTAAAATAAATATTGAAACTTTAATTGAAAAACAGAAAAAAATAGAAACAAAATAAAACGATTGAATAAGTGTCAAGTGACGCGATTTATCCCTTTCCCCGCGTTCGTCACAAACACACAAAACTCAAAAAAAAGCTTTCCACCCACCACCCTAATCCATCCAATTCAAAACCACCTCCCACACACAAACACAAAAACTTATAGGGAGTATTCCTCCTTGCCTTTCGCCGAGCTGCTCGTGACGATGACATTGATTGATGTTGGACCATCGATTTTCCTTGAAGGTTCGTCGCTCTTTCTCTCGCGTACTTTTTTCCTGCGCGACTTCGCTCTTTTTAAATTTATTACTTGAGCAATTCTCTGAGATTTCGGTCATTCGCTTTTTCGCTTTTTTTTTTGATCGATTTCTTGTCTTCGGCAAAATTGACTACAACGAAAAAATTATACACGGTAAAAAAATTGTGATTTTTAATTTCACGTGTTGTCACTAAAACTTAATTTGCAAAAAAAAACACTGTTTTAATTTTTTTTTTTTTTTTTCATTTTCTGATATGTTTTAGGGGACATAAAATGCCAACTTTTCAGAAATTTCCAGAATGGGCAAAAAATTTCGACCGAGCTATGAATTTTTTAGTCAATACGATTTTATTCAAAAAATCGAAATACTGGACGCAACAAATTTTCAACTTAATTTTTCGATGTAAAATCGAATTTGCAATCAAAAAGTACTTTTGTAATATTTTAATTTAGTGCAGCGTTTTCAAGTTAAAGCCATTTTTAAGGTAACTTTTTTTTTTAAACAAATCTCGGTTATAATTTTTTTTAATTAGTGCCCATGTTTACTCACTTATGAAAAAAATATTTTTGAAAAGCTGATAATTTTTACCGTGTATCATTTTTTACAGTGTAGACTTTATCCGAAGACACCAAATCGATCAAACAATTCCTTCAAAAATCTGTAGAATTTTCATATTTCATTTGGACAGCTGCCAATTTTGTATGGAAAATTATATGAACAACTTTGGGCATACCGAAGGCACCAACACAATTTCAGCAAGATTAAAAAATACAAAAATTAAAATTAATAAAAACATAACGATTTCGTAGAGAACTGCTCACTTGGGGATGCTCTCTCTTAATTTGTGTCAGAAATTTGATCTGTTTGTTAACTTTTTACACATTCAATTAATCTTATATAAAATCAAAATTTACCAAAGAAGAAATCACTCAAGTTTGATTTAAAAAGTTTCTTCAAAAATGCAATTTCAACGTAACAAATCCCACTATTCAAGACGATTCTGGTCAAGCTCTGCCGACACAAAATCAGAAGTCCGTTTGCATTCAACAAACTTCCATTCCCACCGAGCCATGCACTTACTGCTGAAAATTTATGGAATTGTGCAAAGTGACGTATTCGCCACCGACATTTTAAAATCCCTCAAAACTACCGTAGGCTTATCCAAAAATATTGAGCTGTCCGAATTTATTTTGAAAAAAAAATCATCAAAATTTATAAAAACTGTCGCTTACGTCACTTTTCACTGAAACCCACCAGGGTTGAGCTTAACAATGCGTCCGGAAGTGCAAATTCACTTTTCCAACCGACTGACCTGCCAGCCCCCCTGCTCGCCAAATCTTGGCGAAGATGTTCGTTGAAGTAAGCGAGCAGGTGAGCAGGTGAGGGATTTCCATTCATCCTCGGGATTGGTAGGTATTCGGGAGAGAGAGACTGGGCAAATAGCCCTGCAAACTGTCGATGGAGATGGGAAAATTCTGGCAGGGGTGTGAAAATCTTCTGTAAATCTTTGATGAACCATGAATGTGATGGTGATTTTTTGAAGCGATGGAAAATTGCATCGCGATGCGAGGGAATTGCCATGTCTGAGAGATTTGTTGAAAAATATTCTAAAATTGAACATTGAACTTTTTTGCCTTTCTTACTAAAGAAAGGTATAGGTTTTACTTTAAGCCAGGACGTCATTTCCAGCTTCGTAAATATGTCGATTCAGCATGAATTTTAAACCGAAAAATCGCTAAAAAATCACACTGCATCGATTTTCGACGCTCTATCGATTCACCTTGATAGAACTCGTCTATCTCGAACCCTCGAATTTTGAGAAAATAAATTCCGTGGAGGTCGAGTGATGTTCGTATGTGGTAAAATTTTGCAAAATTTTGTGTCGCGCCGTTCTCAGCTCCCATAAATCTGATTTCGATTCTCCTAAATGCAGATGAAAGCTAGTGTGCTGAACCTGGGCGAGTTGCCGCGCAAATTTCGAAATATCCATCTGTTTTCGGATGCGGCCAGACTTTTCCAGAAAATACACAGTTTTCAAATGAAAATATGGTCCAATTTTTTCATTTTCATATCTTTTATTTATCTCAAAAATTGCATTTTTTGAGCTCTACAACCTCCCAAATTTTCATCCAGATTCATAATATGGTTCTGGAGTTAGAGCCGTTTGATTGACCTACCATAAGAAACAAAATCCCTAAAAAAAGGTAAAAGCCCACCTGGTGACCTTCGCCAACATTTTTCATTTCTGATTTTATTCGAAATTTCTTGCTACATTCATAGTACAGACCATGAGTGAGCATCTGAAACAAATTTGACATCGATCGGCAATCCTGATCAATTTTTAGAACGATTTACTTTTTGCCTTTCTTACTAAAGAAAGGTATAGGTTTTACTTTAAGCCAGGACGTCATTTCCAGCTTCGTAAATATGTCGATTCAGCATGAATTTTAAACCGAAAAATCGCTAAAAAATCACACTGCATCGATTTTCGACGCTTCGTCGCCAAGTTGACAAGTTGTCAAGTTGAGCTTTGAATACTGGCGCGAGAATGCTGGCGCATATGTTTCGGCTCGACTTATTCTCGTTCGTAGTATCTTGTCTACCGATGTTTCCTTCAACATGTAAGATATCGTAGCTTTTCGGTTTCTTTTGCTCTGTCCGTTTTTGCATAACTGTCCAATGTTAATGCAAAAACTTTTTTGACATAGGACATTCATCCGGGTACAATCAATTTGTTTCCCGTGTGCTCCTAAAATCGCCTTTAAGTAGGCTTCATTTGTCGTGTCGTTTTATTAAACAGAGTTCATTGGATTCCAATAGGAGCTTTCGAAGCTTCTAAGCTTTATATCGTTTTCAAAGTTTTCAATGCTCGCGACGCCAATGGCTATCTACCTAAGGTATTGCGATTGAGTGTGTAGTGGTGCGGTTGTAAAAATATCTATCTCTGACTCTCTCACTTTCGTAGACGCTGAATGGCAAGCTTCCCACTGTGCGGTTAACTCGGTTTTGCTTTGCGCCTGCTTTGTTCGGTTTTTGGGATCGTACCAAAACTAGAAAACCAAAACCGCGGTGTGTGTCGTCACTTGCGCATTGGAAGCTAAGAATTTGTACGATTAAAAATATTCGATAGGTGAAAATTGTGTTTTCAATTTCTTTTAGAAAACACATCATTAATAATACTTTGCTTTCATCATAAGATTTTTTGTATCAAGTCGATGTTGTGAATTGAGAGAAGTTATATTCTTTAGTAAGAAAGGCTCTATCTCACCCCTGGTGGGATTAAATCGGGTTTTTTTAATAATTGAACATCGCGAACTTTTCCACCGCTGCAATTTTAGCCGCTCAGCTTTGATGGAATGTTCCATCGCTGTCAAAAGAGATGGAAAACTCCAGGGGTGTGAAAATTCTTTTTCTGCCAAATTTCGATGACATTTGAAATGAAAATTGTTTTTTTTTTCTGCGACGAAAACCCCATCGCGAACTAAAAAGAAATTCCACGAATTTTTCCACCACTGCACAACCTCTTCGCATCGAGACCATTCCGGTGGTCTGCCCGACTTCGATCCAGGTTTTGTTCGCCCAAAACCCATCCAACAAGGGAGTAAAGGGGATGTTGAAGAGTGCCGGTGAAGGGCTTGGCATTTAATTTCGGAGCAGCGCACTCATTCATTATGCAACGCGGCAACGCCGAGAACAGAAGAGGGCGACCTCCTTCCTCCCTGGTCAATTTGGGCATGGACGAACAAACGGCCGAGGTCTTTACAGAGCGATTCCCAGGAAGGCATTGAACCGTTGTTAGTTGCACCAGTCCAGTGATGAACAATCGTCGAGCTAACGTTGAAGGACCTGGGAGGAAATTAGGGCTTTATGTTTTAGGTGAAGAGAAATTTTGAAGAGAAGCGATTATCAGCTACACCTCTGTTTTGATTGCTTTTGTTCAAAATAAGTTAAATTGGAAACGCCAATTATTACTCACACGCAGAAGGTCGTGAGTAAAATAGTCTCAATTTTTTTTTTTTTTGAGATTTCTAAACCGAGAGAATAATACTCTCGATACAGTTTCACACATACCAATAAACATTGTGTTCATTTAATTTCAACTGATTCCGCAGATCATACTGACAGGCAGTTAGCGGTTAGCGGATTTTGGTCATTCGATTTTTTTGTTATTTTTTAATCCGGCTGATACTTTTTTGGTGCCTTTGGCATGCCCAAAGAAGCCATTTTGCATCATTATTTTGTCCATATAATTTTCCATACAAATTTGGCAGCTCTCCATACAAAAATGCATTTTGAAAATTCAAAAATCTGTATCTTTTGAAGGATTTTTTTGACGATTTGGTGTCTTCGGTAAAGTTGTAGGTATGGATAAGGACTACACTGAAAAAAATGATACACGGTAAAAAAATGTGATATTTAATTTTACTTTTTGTCACTAAAACTTGATTTGCAAAAAACACTATTTTTCTTTAATATTTTTAATATGTTTTGGGGGACATCAAATGCCAACTTTTCAGAAATTTCCAGGTTATGCAAAAATTCTTTGAATCAATACAGATTTATTTCAAAAAGTCGAATTATTGGTCGCAAAAATTTTGTAAACTTCATTTTTCAATGTAAAATCTAATTTGCAATTAAAAAGTACTTCAGTGAAATTTTGATAAAGTACACCGTTTTCAAGTTATAGTTATTTTTAGGTAACTTTTTTGAAAAAAGTCACAGTTTTTTTAAATTTTTCGATCTCTTCGAAACAATATTTTCAAAATTTTCAAATAAGGACTAACATTTCAAAAGGGCGTACTATTGAATGTTTGGCCCTTTTGGAATATTAGTCTCCCCTCAGCAACTTAAGGGGTTACATACATGTAGAAAATCATAAAATTTCATGTTTCAGAAAATTTATTCAATCCACTTAAAATATGATTTTCAATCACTCCTGAAAGTTTCATGAAGATATTCCATGATTAGACTGAGTAAGAGATGATTTACGCTCAAAATTTTGCCATGCGCAAAGCGAACTGTCAAACATTGTGAGCGTTTTTCTCTAAACGCCGAGTTGATTACCGGGTGCCATGATATCTCGAGATGGGATGGACCAAACTGGCTGAAATTTGAGGTGAAGACTTGCAAGACATATTTCGTGTGCATGACGAAGCCCGATTTTGAAATTTTTCATTTTTTAAAAATACAGAAATCAAAAACTGACGATTTTTTATATGAAAAACACAGAAATATTTTTATCTTTTTTCAAATATTTTTTTTTTTGAAAATCGGGCTTCGTCATGCACACAGGACCGGTTTAACGAGGCTTCACCAAAATTTTGAGCCGATTTGGTCAAAGCAGTGTTGAGATATCGTGGCACCCGTTTTTTGAAACTGCTAACTTCAAATATCTATATCTCGGCAATAATACAACCAAATGTCTTCAAATTTATTTTGATAATAGTTGAAAATATTTATTTTAATGCCCTTAAAACAGATTTAAAAAAAGTTTAAGTGTGTGCTCAAACCAACCTCTGAAATTTTTGCCGATTTACATGTATGTAACCCCTTAAGGTCAAAAAAGCAAAGTTCAAAAAAGCAAAATATAGAGAATTTTCTCAACTTTTCAAAAATATTTTTTTCAAAAGTGGGCAAACATGTGCACTTATTTAAAAAAAATGAAAAACTGCGACTATTTTCAAAAAAGTTACCATAAAATAACTATAACTTGAAAACGGTGTACTTTATCAAAATTTCACTGAAGTACTTTTTAATTGCAAATTAAAGTTTGCAAAATTGTTGCGACCAATATTTCGATTTGTGAAAAAAAAAAATTATTATTGATTCCAAAATTCATAACTCGTTCAAAGATTTTTTGCACAACCTGAAAATTTCTGAAAAGTTGGCATTTGATGTTTCCTAAAAAATATAAAAAATGTAAAATAGTGTTTTTTGCAAATCAAGTTTTAGTGACAAAAAGTAAAAATTAAAAATCACATTTTTTTACCACGTATCATTTGTTTCAGTGTAGTCCTTATCCATACCTACAAGTTTGCCGAAGACACCAATCGATCAAAAAATTCCTTCAAAAGATACAAATTTTTGAATTTTTATACATCATTTTTGTATGGACAGCTGCCAAATTTGTATGGAATATTATATGGACAAAATAATGATGCAAAATGGCTTCTTTGGGCATACCGAAAGCACCATAAAAGTTTCAGCCGGATGAAAAAATACAACAATTTACTAACACATGGAGCCGTGGAGGCCGATACTGTAAAGGCATGGTATAATAAACCAAAGATCACTGGATTAAATCTCACCGTCGGCATTTTTTTTTCTATTTTTTGTTCGCTCGGTAATTTTTTTTAGAGAGTTCCTGAGAGTAAAAAAGTGAGAGCTTGTTCCTCTCAGTTGAATTCAGCCCTTCTTTCCCTCCCAAATTCATTCCTTCCCCAGGTTCGACCCTCACCAAATAAAAAATAAGAATTAACTCAAGCAATTAACAATAATTGTCCAATTCGGAAGCACTCGCCACAGGTGAACCTAACCTCAACGAAACCAACAAAAAAAAGGTTGAAAAAACGCAAAACCGGAACACCGGGGTAATGATGATTCGCTCGGGAGCCCAATCAGGCTGCCGTGCTGATCCTAGCTGATGATGATGTCTTTCCACCGAACTCGACACGGAAAATTTCCCCCTCTCGCGACTCAGTTCAGCTGTGTTTAGGCTTGCGGGACGTCAAGCGGAAAATCTCATTCGAAAGAGTGCGTTTTTCCCTTGTTTTTTGAAATCACGTGAGTGAGGTTAGGTTTGCTCTTGACGGTTGGAAAGCGACCAGTTTCACTTGTGCGTGTACTGCATGAGATGTTTGGGCGTTGGATTAAAGTTTGGAAAGTCTATTTTTGGAACGAGTCGAGCTTGACTAATGAATTATTGGTTTTTTTACCAACTTTTATTGACACTGATAGATGGATCGATTGTGGAAAGTGCGTCGACGTAGAGAAAAACTGGAAAAAAGGCAAGGCCATCGGTTAGGGATCTTTTATGGCCAATTAAATTCCTAACCGTTACGTATTGGCTAAGGTCGACCGGAAAACCTGAACCGACCGTAATTAAAACTATCCCTAAAATGAGTCGAATTAGTGGCCATAAAACCAATTTCGGACACTTGACCAAAGTGAAACCGCTTCAGTTTTACTGGTCGAAAAGGGGCAAAACAATTAGCCCAAAACTACGCCCGATATTCAAATAATTGCGGTTGCGCTTCCCGTCATAATTGACAGCAATTGCCCACCGAGAGGGGTAAAAACATTACACTTTGCGATAAACGCTCTCACTTTCTCGCTCTCTCTCTCTCGTTCCAGCTGGAATGTAGCACGTGCAGTGGGTGTGCAATAATTCAATTATCGGAAATAATTAGAAAAATCCAATTACTAAAGCTCTCGGTTCTAGACCCGGCCCCGTTCGTTTCCTGCCGCGGCCTCCACTCAGCACCCACGCCCGCACAAACTTCAAAAGGTCTTTCCTCTCTTCTTTTGGGGCGACGACGACGGCCAATCCATCCACGTCGGCCGGTCTGCATGGTTTTCTACCTCAGAAGTTGTCGATAAACACGAAACCGTGCCCGGCACAGACAATTAGACGGATTTTTTTTTGAATTTAAGCAGTAATTTGAATCTTCATCAACAAGACTCACAAAAAGAGCAAGGATTTTCAATTGAATTAAATATCAAGAATTTATTAATTTTGTCTGTGTCACTCTACCCAAACTGGGCTTGAGAGGAAGCTTGGCACGAACCGCCTACACCAAGCTTTGCTCGGTAATCCAAGTCAAGTGTTGCGCTTCTAGCGCAGTTGGTTGTGATGGACAGATCAGAACCACCTTTTGGCAAGGGTTCAAGGTAGAGAACGTAGTTTTTTACTTCCTGCCCGCTTTTTTTTCTTTTTTTTTTTCAATTTTCAAATTTCATATGACTTTTCGAATGTAGATATCTCCCAAATTTCAGTTCATTTATTCAAACACAGACAATTAACAGACAATTGATAAACTTATTTTCACTGGTTTCAGAGCTTGCACACTTAGATTTTTTTTACCGAATTCGGTAAATTTTACCGATGTTTGAACTGTTGGTTCGGTAAACTAAAAACTACCGAATTTGGTAAAATATCACCAAAATTCGGTAATAAAGTTCATTATTGTTATATACTACCGAATTTCGGTAAATTTTTGTTCATTTCGACAGACGGTTCACCGATCTGAACTTTACCGATTTTTCAACCACCGAATTCGGTAAAGAAATCTAGTTTTTTTTAACGAGTCATTCAATTTTAGTCAATAATAATATTTTTTGACTCCTCATTTTAAAGGGAATGCTTCAGAAAAGGAAGCCCTCGTAATTTTGATTTAATCAGTCTAGAGTTCTCTACGAAATCGGTCGATTTCGAACATTTTTTTTAGTTTTTTTTTTTTTATTTGGCTCGAACTTTGTGGGGGCCTTCCCTATGACCAAAGAAGCTATATTGTGTCATTGGTTCACCCATACAGGTCTCCATACAATTTTGGCAGCTGTCCCTACAAAAATGGTACGTAAATATTCAAACAGCTGTAACTTTTGAGTGAATTTTCTGATCAATTTGGTGTCTTCGGCAAAGTTGTAGGTTTTGTTGAGGACTATTGAGAAAAAAAGGAAAACAAAATTTACCAATTTTTTATTAACTTTTTTTAAACAAAACCTCAATTTCCCAAAACATGTATTTTTTGAATTTTAAGATTTATTTTATATGTTTTAGGGGACCAAAACCCGCAACTTTCGAAAGAGAAGTTTGGTCAAAAAATCTACAGCCGAATTATGATTTTTTGCAAAAATAGTGATTTTTGAAAATCGAAATTTCATGCAAAAAAAAAATTACTATTTTTTATGTAAAATTGAATTTGCAGTCGAAAAGTACTTTACAGATTTTTTGATATTTGTCTCCGTTTTCATGATATAGCCACCGAAAGTTTGATTTTAGCGAAATATTTCCAATTTTTCGATTTTTAAAAATGAGTGACCATTCCTAAGGGCATATGTTTTCCTTAAAAATGTTTGCAAAGTTCGTAAAAATTAGCAAAAGGGCAAAACAAATATATATTTTTCAAATTTAGAAGTTTTTTTTTGCGACAAGAGAGCATTACAAAATGCACACAGTTGTACAGTTATTCTACTGTAAAAAAAAGCAAATTATCAATTAATTCTTAAACATTTATAGCTTTAACCGATTCAACCGAATTTTGGTCAATAATATTTTTGTATGCCTTATTTTACAGGGAATTTTGAAAAAAAAAATGCAATGGCCAAAGCTTCAGAAAAAGAAAACCTCGTAATTTTGATGTAATCAGTCTACATAAAATGATGAAAAACAAGACGTTTGTTCAGCAGTGCAGACAGTTCAGCAACGGAAGGGCAAGCATTAGTGAAGAGACAAGATGAAGTATCATAACATTTAAAGCTAAATTGCTATATTTTGAAGTATTTAAAATCTTCCTGACAAATAAATGGAAAAATAAATGAAAAATAATTTAAATCTAAAAATTATCAGAAAACTAAAAAAATGTTTATAAATGAAACCAAAACTTGGAAAATATTTATTTATAATTTTAATTCGTGAAATTTAAATTTTAATGTGAATAACGCCAATATTGTTGATACTTCTAGACTAAGAAATCTAATTTCTGAAGCAACATTTGAAAAGGGCAGATAAGCATGTGGACTTCTAAGCTACCTTTCAACACCGCGGGTTTTGTTAAATAGTTACCGGTAGTTTTGTAATATGCAGCTGCCAGAACGTGTATGCACCCTCTTCACATTTTTTGATAGTAGAGCAAATATCTACCAAATCGGTCTTATTTCTTATGTTTTAATTTTTGTATTTTTTAATCCGGCTGAAGCTTTTATGGTGCCTTCGGTTGCCCATTTTGCATCATTAGTTTGTCCTTATAATTTTCCAAACAAATTTGACAGCTGTCCATACAAAAATGATGTATGAAAATTCAAAAATCTGTATCTTTTGAAGGAATTTTTTGATCGATTTGGTGTCTTTGGCAAAATTGTAGGTATGGATAAGGACTACACTGAAAAAATGAAAAGCGGAAAAATTAGGTGGTTTTTTATTTCACTTTTTGTCACTAAAACTTGATTTGCAAAAAAACACACATTTTTTTTTAATTTTTTATATGTTTTAGGGGACATCAAATGTCAACTTTTCAGAAATGTCCAGGTTGTGCAAAAAATCTTTGACCGAGTTATGAATTTTTGAATCAATCCAATCTTTTTCAAAAAATCGAAATAATTTTTCTACTTCATTTTTCGATGTAAAATCCAATTTGAAATCAAAAAATTAAATTTTGATAAAGTGCACCGTTTTCAAGTTAGTGCTCATGTTTGCCCCCTCTTGGAAACAATATTTTTGAAAAGCTGAGAAAATTCTCTATTTTTTGCATTTTTGAACTTTGTTGATACGACTTTTAGTTGCTGAGATATTGCCATGCAAAGATTTAAAAACAGGATAATTCAAGTTTTCTAAGTCTCACCCAACGAACCCATTATTTTCTAATGTCGATATCTCAGCAACTAATCGTCCGATTTTCAATGTAAAAAAATTTGAAACATTCGCAAAATTGTTTGATCTTCTTAAAAAAATATATTTTCATTTTTTTAAAATAAAAAATATTACGCTCTTTCAAATTCACGAATGTTTCATATTTTAACATTGTAAATCGGACCTATAGTTGCTGAGATATCGATATTAGAAAATGGTGGGTTGTTTGGGTGAGACTTAGAAAACATCAATTTTCCTGTTTTTAAATCTTTGCATGGCAATATCTCAGCAACTAAGAGTCGTATCAACAAAGTTCAAAAATGCAAAATATAGAGAATTGTCTCAGCTTTTAAAAAATATTGTTTCCAATAGTAGGAAAACATGGGCACTTAAAAAAAAAATAACTGCTACTAGTTTCAAAAAATCTAGCTGAAAATGGCTATAACTTTAAATTGGTGCACTGCCGTTCTACGCATGATTGTCCCATGTCAGTTTTGGACTATTTTGACTTTATGACATTTTTAAGTTTAGTTTGATGTGTACTTTAGGAAAAACACATTAAATTTGGTACTTTGTTCGGAAACTCATTAAAAACAACACCAAGTCTGTTTGTCCCATCGGTAAACTTCTACGCATAATTGTCCCACCAAGTATTTTCTTACACGGAATCATTAGTTTTACTAAGCATTATGTCTTATTTATCTGTTGTATAGCAAGAGAATCACAAATAAGGGTGATAAACTGCTAACAGGGGCGATTAGGGACACATAGGGCGAATAGGAACCCACGGGACAATTATGCGTAGAAACACAGAAATCGGTCGAAAAATTTCAATCGCGTTTTTCTCGGTTGCACTTTTTTGAACATGGGACAATTATGCGTAGAACGGCAGTGCACTTTATCAAAATTCCACTTTATTTGATTTTGCATCGAAAAATGAAATGGAAATTTTTGGCGACCAATATTTCGATTTTTTTAAAAAAATCAGTGTTGTATCAATATCTGTATTGTTTCAAAAATTTATAACTCGGTCAAAGATTTTTTGCCCGTTCTGGAAATTTCTGAAAAGTTGGCATTTGATGTCCCCTAAAACATATCAGAAAAAAATAGTGTTTTTTTTTGCAAATCAAGTTTTAGTGACAAAAAGTGAAATTAAAAATCACCAAAAAAAATTTTCCCTACCATCATATTTTTTCTAAAATTTTAAGAGTTCTTCTTTCCATTGCGGCAGGGTTGGGTTGTAGAGGGTCAAACATCTATGTATTCTTATTTTAACCAGTTTTTTAGTATAATTTTCTATTTTGCAGATTTTTTTTTAAGTTCGTCCGTCCCTATGGGAAAAATTGTTAAGGGTGGGTGAACAACATCTGAAAATGAAATTTTATTTACAACAAGCTGGAACAATAAGATTATTTATTTCAAATTAAGACACCCGGGGCCCGTGGTGTAGGGGTAAGCGTGGCTGCCTCTCACCCAGTCGGCCTGGGTTCGATCCCAGAAGGTCCCGGTGGCATTTTTCGAGACGAGATTCGTCTGACCTAGCCTTCCGTCGGATGGGGAAGTAAATGTTGGCCCCGGTCTAACCTAAAGGGTTAGGTCGTTAGCTAAGTCCAGGTGTAGGGGTCGTCTCCCTGGGTCCTGCCACGGTGGAGTCGCTGGTAGGCAGTTGGACTCACAATCCAAAGGTCGTCAGTTCGACTCCCGGGGTGGATGGACGCTAAGGTGTATAAAGAGGTTTGCAATTGCCTCAACAATCAAGCCTTCGGACACCTAGTTTCGAGTAGGAATCTCGCAATCGAGAACGCCAGGGCAATGCTGTAGAGCGAATAATTTGATTTTAATTTGATTAAGACATTTTTTATTAAGAAAAAATAAAGATGCAAACTAAAAAATAATGATATTATAAATGTTTTGCGCCCCTCTTCCAATTTTCCGACAGCTTTGCAGCAAGGCCAAATTCTGCGATGCCTTGACCGGGCAAGTAATCCGATTCCTACCCCCAAAGACAAATCTATCGCATCAATAACGAATATCAGCCAATCGGCAGCTGACAACACTGCAGAATTTCCATGTTTATTTTTTCGCGCTGGACCGTTCGAAAAAAAAATCCTCGCCTCTTTCCCCAGGCAAAAAAAACAAAGCTGCTCCTGCAGATAAAAAAAAAACACCACTTTCCCCTTGATCGATCCCAAAAGTGTCATTGGATTTTAATAATACAAAAGTTGCGAAACAAAGGGGAGAGGAAGGAGTGGGGGACTCCAACACACTCAAAAAAGTTTAACACTTGCACACAATCACACAAATGGCATCGGCCGAAAAAAAAGTAGCAGCAGTAATACCGAAAAAATTAGGGTAGCGAAAGGGTGAAAACGCGGAGTTGGCGCGGACGCGGGGACGAAATTCGATTCGATGAATCTTCTCAACGTAACTAGGGCGCGCAAGGGGAGGGGAGGGTGAAAGGGTTGTAGTCCTTCCTCGCGCCAACCAAAAGGGGTTTAATGAAAAATCGATTGTTACAGCCAGCCAGCCAGTCAGAGAGTTAGCGCGCGCGGTTTTGCTCGCGACGAGGGGTCCACCGCGTGTCGGTGAAAAGTGTTGGATGCTTCCTCCCCCCGGTCGTCGTTCGAATTAAGGTTTGGGAGAGCGAAGAGGGTGAAGGGGGGATCGAGGGGCGCCTCAGCTTCCCACTTTATTATCCTTTTATTTCATTCTGTTCGTTGCTTTACTACCACGAGGACGAGGGGGGTTGGGGTGTGTGAGTGGTAATGACGAACCAAAGTGTGGGTCGTAACTTTATTTTTGAAACTTTTTTACGGTACGGAAAGAATGAAGTTAGGAATGCACGTTATGTTTGATTTCATTTGTTTTGGCATCAACTGTTGAGCCAAAATAAAAGTCTGAATTAAAAATTGCGAGAAACTTAAAAAACACATATTTTACGTACATCGTTAAAAGGCTTGAAAAACAGTATGAGAGTAAAATACAAGTTATTTTTTTGAAATTCTGGGAAATATTGTTTGATTTTGATTGATTTTTGATTTTTTTTCAACGATGCGGTTTTGTTTACCGCTTTTCTGCGGTCAAAATAACGGCAAAACAGTGCCGAAAAGTATTACTTTTCGATACAAGAGCTGAATAGTTTTTTGAATTTCGGCACGAGGCTGGAATATTAATCGTTGTAGCGCTTATATGGATGCTACCAACTACTTTTTAGTACACTGTAAAAAGTAGGACTTTTCTTCCTTTAAAATTACATGAAAAGTAATTATTTTCACAAAGGAATTGCAAAAGTATGTTTTTACCAAGTTTCCTCACTATTTTTTGTGGATTTTGATATTTGATTTTTTTTAAACAACGTTGATTTATCTTTTTTTTTCCTCTCAAAGGTCATCCAGTTTGATGAAAAAAAATCATGCTTTACCATTCAAATGATTGGAAATATCCTTTTTTGTTTGGTTCATGTTTTCTGAAAATAAAAAATGTTTCCTTCTTTTTCCATTTGAAGTGAAAAACTTAAATCTTTTGGATTTTTTAAGGTCTTTTTTCCAATTAATGATTTTTTTTATTTTACATTTTTGCACAAATTTGCACAAAAACATTATTTTTGAAAATTTTGAAAATTTCAACTTCTCTTGTAAACTATTGATAAAAAAAATCACAGGTAGAAAAAAATATAAAAGAGTGTCTGCAATAACTTTGTTTAGTTCCCGGGCAGACGGTAATAACAAAATTCATACCATTTCAATAACAAACACTGTTAAAATAACAGAAAATGTTATGGCATCTTCTTGAAAAATCCATTTTTGCATAATGGTTTAATAACAGTTTACGTTATCATAACAAAATTTGTTATTGGTCTGATATTGGTTGAAATCCAAAACAACTTTGGAATAACATTTTTTGTTATGGGACAATACCTCCAACTGTTATTGGGATGAACGGATTAGTTGTTAAAATAACAAAAAATAATAACAAAGAATTGTTCGAAGAATAACTGAAAATGATATTAGTCAGTTATCACAATAACAATCCAATAACAAAAAAATCATAACGGCGAATAACAAAACTTGTTATAAATAACATAAAATGTTATTGGCCTAGTATTTTCAAATAACAAAGAATGTTATTCCCAAGTTATTTCCGTCTGCTCGGGTTGGGCATAGGTATGACCCCTAAACTACGCTAAAATTATTTTTGAAATTCCGTCGTGAAACTACTTACTTTTCCTGTCATTCTTGAACGACGAAATAGCCTAGTTTTCTGTACCAAAAATAACAGAATCAAAAAGCAACACTTTTCAAAATAAATGCTGAAAAGTTCTACTTTTCAGCACTGAAATGGGTGCTGAAAAGTTCAACTTTATAGCACTTGTTTCAAAAAGTAACTCTTTTCAACATATTTTTTTGTTGATTTGAACGATTTATTGACAAAATACCTGAAAATTTGACTTAAAATTTGATTTTTTCAGCACTCTTCGTATTTATCCAACTCGGTGAACCTCGTTGAATAAATGTACAACTCGTTCTGAAAAAAATCCTCTTTTTGCAACTTGTTGCATAAACTACTATTAGAATTTTTAAATCCAAGATGGCGGCCAAAATGATGTGATGCAATATTGAAAAAATGCATTTTATTTTTTTAAAAGGCTTGACTAAAATGGGGTCGTAGAACTCAAATTTAATGTTAAAAAACAAGAAAATAAAAAAATACGAAATATTTTTTTTTTTTTTGTTCGTGATTCGATTATCCGAAGTCCCATACAAACCTTCGGATAATTGAGGCTTCAGATAATTGAGTCTGGGCTGTATTTCGTCTACTACTTGAAGACTTCATCGGTGTTCTGTTATATTCTCGACCAAACCACAAAACATGAAACGAAATAATAACTGAACGGCGGTCACAATCGTTGATTTTTAATGATATTTTCCAATTATTTTTTCAATAGCTTTGCTGTTCTCAAATGTATAATTTTTGGTAACTTTTACCTTTTCATTTTGATAAACTCAGTTAAAGATAAAAATCTCTTGATTCTTAATGGAACCTCATGTTTTATGTTAATATATTCTTAAGAATATATATATTCTTAAGAAAAAAATGTCACTTTAACAAAAACTTCAAAAAACAAATTTGAAATCGAAAATTACTTACAAGTAACAGGCAATTTTTCGAAAAAAAAATTCCTACAACCGGAGCGTTTGGTACGGTATGTCCACGCATCCTTCCTCCCCTGTCGATTCTGTGAAATATGATCCGTTCTCAGAATCCTCTTGCGGTAAACACAACGCAGTAGGGCTGGCCGCTTAAATTTTTGTTCTACTTTTTGGGATGATCTCGGATGTATTGCAATTATTAATATTGACAAGAAAATTACGACCAATCACAAAACTTTCCAGCATGCTTTCATCGGACTCGCTGCGTCTGTGTTAGATTAGATTAGATTAGATTAGATAGAAATGCTGAAAAAAAAATCCAACAATTTTCACATTACAGTCCAGACTCGATTATCCGAAGGCTTTGGCAAAATTTCACTACGGATAATCGAATCACGAAAAGAAGTTTTTTTCGTTATCTTATGTTTGATTGTTGAGCTTAAGAATGACTCCTGAATGACTCTTAAGTAATTTTAAAAAATCCAAGATGGCGGCCAAAATGGCGCGGATGAAATATAGAAAAATGCATTTTTTTTATTTAAAAAGCAATCAACTATTCAAATTTGGCTGTAATGGGGTCGCAGAATTCGAATTTAATGTTAAAAGTAAGAAAATAAAAAACTTTTTTATTTTTTGTTCGTGATTCGATTATCCGAATTCCAATGCAAACCTTCGGATAATCGAAACTTCGGATAATCAAGGCTTCGGATTATCGAATCTTGACTGTATATCTTTGTTTATCGGACTGCTGGTTCCTGTGGTACAGACTCTTAAAGCATAAATTTTGTGAAAAATAAGTTTTTTCCCAGTGTCTTATCATGAGCCTCTACTTTTCAAATCACGATATCATGAAAACTTTTTTTTCTCTTACATTTCAAAACTTGTTTTATAGAAAAAAGCCGAAAATTTGCAAAAGTTTCATTTTTGAAAATTAAAAAGTTTTCAAAATATGGCGATAACATTGATCTTTGCACAGCTAAAAAAGTAGTAATCCAGCTGCGTATAAAAGGCCTGGGTGTAAAATAAATATTGCATTTTTTTAATGCAATTTTATGTGATTTTACACCCTAAAATATGTATCCCATCAGTATGGGAAACCTAATTAACCGAAATGTCAAGCTCATATATGCGTTTATCCTTGCAGCATTTCATTGGTCTGATGGCCGAAAGGGCTAAGGCGCCAGTCCTTAATGTTGGTGCTGGGTTTGAATCCCGTCGGTTGCAACTTTGTTTTGTGTTTGCAAAAATTGTACATGCAGTGTGTAATATTAAGTGTTTATTTTGACGAAGGTGATGTGCATGCTTTTGCATGCGATTTTACCATGGGATTTTTTGCTGTGTGCTTATTCCTGAAAGTAGTTTTGCAGGAAAGCTGAAATGTAAAAAAAATCAGCTCGCTAGCCTAATGGTTGCGGCTTCTGTCTAACAAGCAGAAGGTTGAGGGATCGAACCCCGGTTGCAAATTTTGCAGAACGAATTTTTTCACCTTTTTTTGACGTGGTGTATAAAAATATCATCTGCTATTTT
>NC_068939.1:43237526-43285129 GCF_016801865.2 Culex pipiens pallens
TCAAATTTTCATTTATTTTGTCAATAAATCGTTTAAATCAAAAAAATGCTGAAAAGTGTTACTTTTCGAAACAAGTGCTGAAAAGTTCAACTTTTCAGCACCCATTTCAGTGCTGAAAAGTAGAACTTTTCAGCATTTATTTTGAAAAGTATTGCTATTCGATTCTGTTATTTTTGGTACAGAAAAGTAGGCTATTTCGTCGTTCAAGAATGACAGGAAAAGTAAGTAGTTTAACGACGGAATTGCAAAAAGTACTTTTTAACATCAATTTATGTTAAAAAGTTCTTTTCAGTACGTTATTTTTGGCAGTAAAAAGTAGGCCTTTTCTACACCCAAAGGAAAAATATATCTCAAAATCTGCAACAGTGGATTTGCTGCAGAAAATGTCACATTTTATAACATTTTTTGCAGCAAGCCCGTAGATCATTTTTGCCCGCGTGTAAACATTTCAGCGATCTGCAGTTCTCACCAACACATATAATGCTGGCCCGTCCCCGAGCAACACTCCAAAGAGAAGAATATGTTGGTGCTCTTTCACTCACATTTCATCAAGCGTCCATGGCGCGGTGGTAGCGTGTCGGATCAATAACCAAGAAGTTGGTGGTTCAATCCTCGTTCTGTTAAGGGTTTTTTGTTTGTGTAATACAACCAAAAAGCCGTCGCTAATGTCGATAATTGTCGGTAACGGGCAAAAATGTCATATCCCTATATCGCAAAAAAGCATGAGGACAGATTTCATGCAGAATCTGATATACTTTCATGCAGCCATGCATCACAATCATGCGACCGCCGTTTGGGTGTATCTTCGAAAATTACATTAAAAGTAAGTATTTTCACAAAGGAATTGCAAAATATGTTTTTATCAAGTTTCCTCATTATTTTTGTGCATTTTGATATTTGATTTTTTAAACAACGTTGATTTACCTTTTTTTCTTCCACAAGGGTTATCCAGATTGATTCTGAATTTTTGTAAAGACAAAAGCTTCAAACATATTCGTGAAAGAACATTTCTTGAACCCTTTGCTGTTTAGGCAATATCCTTTTTTGTTTGTTTCATGTTTTCTGAAAACAAAAAGTGTTTCCTTCTTTTTCCATTTGAAGTGAAAAACTTAAACTTTTTGATATTTTAAACGAAATTTTTGGGAAAATTCGTGGAAAGCAGCTGAACTCTAAAACAAATTAACGCTTTTTATTTCACATTTTTGCACAAATTTGCACAAAAACATAATTTTTGACAATTTTATAAATAACCATCGCGTAAATTTAAATTTCGTAAACTACATTTAACTTCTCTTGTAAATTATTATTAAAACAAAATCACAGGTAGAAAAATATATAAAAGAGTGTCTTGAATAACTTTGTTTAGTTGACAATTTCAAAATATTTGAATCGTATGAATACAAAGTGACGAGTTGTTCCTTTTAATTCCGCTATATATTTTAATATCTTGACCGATACTTATTTCGTCTACTACTTGCAGACTTCATCAGTGTTCTGTTATATTCTCGACCAAACCACATAACATAAAACGAAATAATAACTGAACGGCGGTCACAATTGTTGATTTTTAATGTTATTGTCCAATTATTTTTTCAATAGCTTTGCTGTTTTCAAATGCTTTTATTTTTGTTTTTTTTTTTTTTTGATAACTTTTACCTTTTTATTTTGATAAACTCATTTAAAGATAAACATCTCTTGATTCTTATGGAACCTTAAGTTTTATGTTAAATGCTCGAAACGAATTAGGTACAATTATGAATTAAAAATTGTACAAAATATTGAAAATTATTTTTAAAAGAATATTTCTTGACTTATTTTTGATTAGGTCCTATAAACATATGAAAGACAATAGGTTATAGGACCTTTTAAAAAAAAATGGATTTTGACACTGTTAAAAATAAATTTATCAGGAATTTTCTAGAAAAAAATACAAGAAAATAAATCCTGATTTTTTAATTGACAAAAAAATCTGGTACCGAAAAAAACCCAGAATTTTTTTTTAAAGGACCAATAAACTATTGTCTTTCATATGTTTATAGGACCTAATAAAAAAAACTCTAGATATATTCTTTTGCAAAAAATTGGACTGGCTGCGTTTTTGTTAGGCCTTGGCAATATTTTACTTCGTATAATCGAATCACGAAAAAAAGTTTTTTTTTTTGTTGTCTTATTTTTGATTGTTGAGCTCAAGAATGACCCCTAAACTACTCTAAAGTAATTTAAAAAAATAAATCCAAGATGGCGGCTAAAATGGCGGAGATGAAATATTGAAAAAAATCATTTTTTTATTTAAAAGGCAATCAACCATTCAAAGCTGACTAAAATGGAGTCGCAGAACTCGAATTAAATGTTAAAAGAAAGAAAAAAAACACGATTTTTTTTTTGTTCGTGATTCGTGATATTTTTAACATTAATTTTTTTTTTCAAAATATGACGATAACATTGATCTTTGCTCATTCCTGACAGTAGTGTTTCAGAAAAGCTGAAAAGTAAAAAAATCAGCTCCCTAGCCCTCAACCTTCTGTCTAACAAGCAGAAGGTGAAGGGACCGAACCCCGGTTGGTTTTTTGACGTTATGTATTAACATATCATCTGCTATTTTAAATTAATTTGTCTAGATTTAATCCTTCCCGTCGAAAAATATAAAAATAAACGGAATCGATATTGATGGCTTACTGGACCATTTTGTTTCTAATTTATTAAATCAATTGATTTTAAGGTAACAACACTTAACAACATTGTTATAAAATGCGATAGCTTTTAAATAAATAAGCTTAAACAACCCATTTAAGTATTTCAGTTCAGCTTATTCTGCCTTTTTCTTTGACTTCTTTCCAAAAATCCCACATTCCGTGCAATAAAAAAAAACTCATCTCGCATAATGCGCGGTACCCACCGCCGTCAGCACACTGTCATTTGAAGTAATTATGCAATTTGGGCATTAAATTCCGACGTTCCATGAACTTGGTCGTTCCCAAGGAAGACGAGACAGCCCTCTCTTCTACCCCAGAAAAAAAAAATGAGCAGCATGTAGCACTTGTGAGAACTTCTTACACCACATTTCGCAGTGCAGCTCTCTGCCTCTTCTCTCGCTTCATGAGATTGATGGATGGAAATTTGATTTGTGTTCGTAAACGTAAACAAAACGCGGCGGAAAGTGGTGCATCACAAACACTATCAAAACGGGACGAGGGGTGCGCCAATGGATTTTGGGGATATTTTCTTGAAATTTGGAACAACACGTTTTCGGTTTGAACCTCGTCTTCTAAGAAAGATAAACTTTATGACCATTGCAGTGACTGACTAAGCCAAAGTTCTTCTTCTTTTTAGGGCTAAAGCACGAAGCCATCATCAGTAATGGTGGATACGTTCTACGATTTTACGATAAACATTTTTATGACTTGAGTAGCGTCGAGACAAAATTTAAGGTCCTTTAAAACTGATTTCCAACGAAAACAGCTTAAATCAATTTTCATTGTTGACCCAACTGTTCATTCCGCCACATTCAATCAAATATTCCTGCAGCCCGAAAAAATAACATCCAGAAAATAACCCCATAAACAACCAACTTCCATTAGAGGCCAGGAAAAGCGCACAGGAAGGAAAAAATTCGCTCCAAATAAACAAAATTAATGGCCTCAAGCATGCAATCAATAAATCTCCAGTTCAAAAACCGCCACACCTGCGAACCAATCCCTCTTCCCCATAATCACCACCATCATCAAGTTCCATCCAAGTGTTATATTTTTAACAAGTCTTCATTACTTCAGAGAGAGAGAGGTCAGTCGCCATCATATCAAACCACCAACATCGTGTCGTCGAACACAAACTTCACTTTTCCTAATGATCCTTTTTTTGCCAGTGAGCCTGCAAACGGCGCACGTGTCCGTACAAGGACACCCCCGCGCACGTAGGACGACAACGACAACTGATGGTGGTGATATGGGACGCGCGCGCCCACCCGTCTGACTGATGATTAAAATGACAGTCCTGCCAGGGGAGTTGTCCTACCCCCCGCCCCCCCACTTTTGACCTCGCTGCCTCCCCTCCCCCAGCTGGATGTGAGTTGGATGGCAATTTTGTTTTTTTGATAGAAATGGGAGACGTAGGTACAGAGTTGATTGAACAAAAAAAAATTCTGGGTTGAAAATTTAGGTCCTTTATAATAAAATGTTCACACAAAAAGGTAACAGCAAATTGGGGTAGATTGGCAGCTATCAAACCAGTTCCTTTTTTATTTTTGATTCTTCCCTTCCAAGGTTAAAAAACAAGAATCAAAACAATACCAAAATATGATTCGCGTTTCAAGAAATCTTGAAAAATCGATGTCTAAAGTTTTTATATAAATTTATTTTATACTTCGAAAAAAAAATATACCTACCATGAATGGAATGGTACATCAAGAATATACGTTGTTTTATGTTTTGACCTTAAAAATTTGTATGAACTGATGTGGATTTGGAATAATTATCAAATAAATTACCAAAATAAAAAAAAATATTTCAATAAGGTCACGATTTTACGATATATCAAGACAGTTTTGTTACAAAAAATTATGGTAATATTCATCAGGCAATGGTGCCAGATTTTGTGTCAAAAATGTGTAATATTATATCAGGAATTGGTAAATTTGCATCAGGTTCACATTTTTACACATTTTTTTAGTAATATTACTAAAAAAATTTTAGCAAATTTTTCAACATCCAAAATTCAACTTTTTTGCAGTTTAGATATGAGGAACACAATCAAACTTGAATTTAAAATTCAGTTTCACTTCTTACTTCCACGTTACATTTATTTTTAAAATGGTTTTGAGCTTTTGAATGTGAACTTATCTTTTTTTAAGACAAGCATCTAATACCAAAAAATATTTTTAGAATAGAATTTTCAAAACACTTCCGATTCCTCAAACCAAAAAAACGCTTTACGGTGTTGACATATTACTAAAAACTCATGACACAATGATAAGTTCTCTAAAAAAACTCAATGTTGTATAAGTGTGTGTACTTCCAATATAATATTCGATGGCCGGCAACGAAATGATAGAAAAGTATTGTAGTAATATTTTTTTTACACCCTGATTTTTCGAGGAACAAAAAATTGAAATAAAATTATTAGTTGAAATTACACATAAAAGAGATAATATTCAATCAATAAAATTTTCAACCTTCAAAAATTCAACTTTTTTTTACTGTGAAGAGCACGAAATTTATAAATGAGAATTTTATTTTTGAGAATATTGGAACGGAAATAGCACCGCTGATTAAATCTTGGAGAAACTAGGATACTTTTTCTCACATTCTGGGCACCCTACGCATTAAAAATAAGTTGAATTTTGGAAAATTTTGTTGGCTAAATAAAACCTCTGTTTTGAAGTAATTTTACCTAAAATATTGAATTAAAACGTAAAATTCGACAGAAACTGAATCCTGTCACCATTCCCAGAAGAAATATTACCATAATTTTCCTACTGTGCAATGTCCCTCAATCGAAACACGATTTTTATTTCCGATTACTTATTTTGGATTGTTGACCTCAAATATGACCCCAGAAATGCTCTTAATAGGTTTATAATTTTATAATCCAATACGTTGATGAAATATTAAAATCAAATCAAATTATTCGCTCTACAGCATTGCCTTGGCGTTCTCGATTGCGAGATTCCTTCTCGAAACTAGGTGTCCGAAGGCTTGATTGTTGAGGCAATTGCAAACCTCTTTTTACACCTAAGCTTCCATCCACCCCGGGATTCGAACTGACGACCTTTGGATTGTTAGTCCAACTGCCTACAAGCGACTCCACCGAGACAGGACCCAGGGAGACGACTCCTACACCTGGACTGAGCTAACGACCTAATCTTAGGTTAGTCCGGGGCCAACATTTACTTCCCGTCCGACGGAAGGCGTGATCAGACAAATCTCGTCTCGAAAAATGCCACCGGGACCGTCTGGGATCGAACCCAGGCCGACTGGGTGAGAGGCAATCACGCTTACCCCTACACCACGGTTCCCGACTGAATGATGAAATATTGAGAAGTTTAATTTGTTGATATAACAGGCTCTCATTACATATTCCACTAAGTATTCTACATTTGAGCAATTCTCTACGAAATCGGCCGATTTCGACCGTTTTTATCTTTTGTATTTTTTTATTTGGCTCAAACTTTGTGGGGGCCTTCCCTATGACCAAAGAAGCTATTTTGTGTCATTGGTTCACCAATACAAGTCTCCATACAATTTTGGCAGCTGTCCATACAAAAATTGTACGTAAATATTTAAACGGCTGTAACTTTTGAGTGAATTTTCTGATCATTCTGGTGTCTTCAAGAAAGTTGTAGGTATTGTTGAGGATTATTGAGAAAAAAAAATAGGTACACGGAAAAAAAATTGCCGATTTTATAAATAACATTTTTTTCACAAAAACTCAATTTCTCAAAATACGTTTTTTTTTTTCGAGATTTTTTTATATGTTTTAGAGGACAAAACAACTTTTGAGCTTTTGAGAAGTATGGTCAAAAATCTGCCGCCAAGTTATGAATTTTTGAAAAAATAGTGAGTTTTGGAAAAAATCGAAATTTCAAACCAAAAAAAATTTGACCTCAATTTGCAATCGAAAAGTACTTTACAGATTTTTTAATAAAGAGCTCCGTTTTCAAGCTATAGCCACCGAAAGTTTGATTTTAACGAAATATTTGCACGTTTTTCAATTTTTAAAAAATTAAAAAAAAACCATTTCCGAATTTTTTTTTTTTTTTTTGAAAAGTTCAGAAAATTTGCTTTGAAATTGTCTAAGAGACATTGAAGATTGGACCTCTGGTTGCTGAGTACAGCGGCTTAAAGAAAAAGAAACAGGAAAATTGAAGTTTTCTAAGTCTCACCCAAACAACCCGCCATTATCTAATGTCGATATCTAAGTAACTAATGGTTCGATTTCCAATGTTAAAACAGGCAACATTCGTGAAATTTTCCAATCTTTTCGAAAACAATATTTTGAAATTGTTTGAATCAAGACTAACATTTTAAAAGGGCCAAACATTCAATATTAAGCCCTTTTGACATGTTAGTCTTGATTCCAAAAATATCAAAATAATTGCTCATTTTGAAATCGTTGTTGATAGTATTATGAATACAAATTTGTCAAGTTTTCCGTATGTTTTGTATAAGAAGTTTAAAATTTCTCTGTTTGCTGTGTACCCTTAATTTAAATGTTTTTCCGAGTCCAGGGAATTCCCGATATTGGAAAAAAATCAAATTTTGGTCTTGAAATTCAGATTTTGTTGTGGAAATAGATGAACAGTTGTATGTTTAGAAATCAATAAAGCTGGTAAAAATATTTTTCATAGTTTTCGTTTCGATGTACAGTACCGCAAAAAGTTTTTTTACGTTATACTTTTTGTTTTCCTCAAATCTTACATTTTTTGAAAACTAATGATTGTCTTTTAATTAAAAAAAAAAGTCGGGATCCCAAGAATTCCCGAGATTAAAAAAAACGATTTCCCGGGAAATTCAAAATCCCGGGAAAATTGGACGCCCTACTTCTCACGTCACATCACTCATCGGATAATTTTTGGCTCTCGCGCACTTCAGGACACGCAAAAAAAACCTCACACATAATTGGCAGCTTGAAACCAGCAGGACCCCCCTCCAAAATGGTGTGTGAGAAAGAGCGATTACCAAATGTGTCACACATTTGCAAATAGGACCGGCAATAGCCCGGGACTAAATCCCAGGGATGTTGCGTATAAACAACGCGGTACGGGCCATGAGCAAATAGAAACAAACCCCCATGACAAATTGACATAATCAAGGGCAGAATTCAACTGAATGTTTTAGACTTTTCTTATTTCACTAATGTTTATGTTTAAATTGTTCATAAGTTCTGGAAGAGTTGCCAGATTTGCAATTTAATTTACAATATTTCTAACGCAACAAAAACAAAAATGAGCAAGCTCATAGGCGGCAAGAAATAATCAACTTGCCAAATTTTGGCTGCCTCCTCAATTTTATTGTCCGGCAGGTGTTTGTGTGGAAACCACTCCCTAGTTGCTGCGCTGCTATGAGAATTGGCAACTGGTGTTGGACGGTCGGTGGCAAATGAAGAAGACGAAAATGTTTAATTTCCACCAAGCGCTCGAGAGAGCAAAAAAATAAGCTGAATCTGCCCCGCTTGGATGAGTCAGATATGACGAAATCAGCTCGTTATTTATGCATGGCAGAAACAAATAAAAAGTGTATGGAAAAAATATTTATTAATAATTTTTTTCATGCATTCCGAAAAAAAGAGTCGAAAAAAATTTGACTGATCGGGACACGATTGGTGTGTGTGTGTGTGTTCGGGGGAGAGCATTGGCCACCATTTGGCACGAACGAATCGAAAACGTAAATAAGGTCCAATTTGGCCTGAAGACGACGACGACGACGGGGATGATGACAACAGTTTTGTGCTCGGTTATGCTGATGAGACGATATGATGGTAGGATGAGATAATAAACGGATGACTGCAGAAAGATTTTGAACGAAATTTTATTTCTGCCTGTGATACCATCATCCGATGTGAATTTTGTGATAATTTTAACCCCCAACCTCTTCGGCGGGGGCTTGCGGCGCATCATCTGGACAACGGCAGTGACGCAGTGTTTAAAAATGAAAAATGAAATTCAACAACAATAAAACACACAAACGATTGGTCTCTCCGAGGGAGAGGGCAAAATTTGCACAGGAGGAAGAACGCAAAGATGTGTGTACCGTTTCAATTTAGAGTGTAATAAAAGTGTCACGAAAGAGAAAAAAAAGCCAAACTTACCACTGTGCTGAGATTGCGATTGTGGGATGTTGACGGCCGCCACGCTGGTCGAGCTCGCACTGATGTCCATCGGTATCGTTTGCGTCACCCCGCTAAGATCTTCCGTTTTCTGCGGGCGGAGAACAAAAAATAGGGAGGGGAATATAGATCAATTAGGTGCACCTGTTGAGCTGGCAGTGAGGGAAACTCGTTGGGATAGAAAATAAAAACAAACGATTTCTTGAATTTGTTCAATATTTTCAAAATCTCGAAAAAATGCTATGTCATTTGTGGATGAAAAAAAATATTTGGGAAAATCTTAGGTCTATCGTAATTTAGTCTTAAAAAGAACAATGTTAACCAATTTTAATTAAAAAATAAGAAAAATAGAATGTTGTGTTTGTGGATTTTTTTAATGAAATACTTAAATTTTCACAATAAACCTTATTTTCTCGAAAATATCAAAAAAATTATAATTCGCAATATGGTTATCAAACGATTCAAGTTTTGCATGTATTTTAGCTGTTTTGAAGTTTTATGAATGAAATGCTAAAATTTTCACAAAATAACGTATTTTCTCTAAAATACAAAAAATTTCATAATTCGCAATATAGGTATCAAACGATTCGAAATGTTGCATGCATTTTAACCGTTTTAGACTTTTTTTTTAAATGAAATACTCAAACTTCCACAAAATAATATTGTATTCTCTCGAAAATACTCAAACTATTATAATAAGCAATATGGGTATCAAACGATTCGAAATTTTGCATGCATTTCCCCTAGTTTAGAGTTTTTTTAATGAAAAACTCAACTTTTCACAAAATACCGTATTTTCTCGAAAAAACTCAATTTTTAAAAATTCGCAATATGGGTATCAAACGATTCAAAATTTGGCATTTCTTTTAATTGTTTTAGAGTTCTTGAATGAAAAACAAGTAAAATTTCGCTTCGTTTGATATCCATATTGCAAATCGTGAAAATTTTAGTACTTTCAAAAAAATACGGTATTTTGTGAAAATTTTAGTATTTCATTCAGCAAAACTCTAAAACAGTGAAAATTCATAGAAAATTTCGAATCGTTTGATACCCATATTGCGAATTATAAAAAAATGAGTTTTTTCGAGAAAATACGGTATTTTGTGAAAATTTTAGTATTTCATTCAAAAAAAACTCTAAAACACTGAAAATGCATGCAAAATTTCGAATCGTTTGATACCCATATAGCAAATTATAAAAAAAATTAGATTTTTTTTTTAAATACGGTATTTTGTTATTTTTTTTCAGTATTAGTATTTATACTTTGAAACTTACCATATTATCAGAAAAATATATTCTAAGCGAATGCATTTAACATAATATTGATAGATTAAGTCAATTTAGGAAAGATTTTAAAAATGAGTTATCGTCCGTTATCGGCGATAATGTTATCGACGATAATTCTATCGATTAACAACCTTTTTTTCAATGTTTATTTTTGGTTTTTGTTACGTTTTCGAATGTTTTTTAAATGTTTTTCAATGCTTTTAAAGCCTTTAATGTTTTCAATATTGTAATGCTTTTTACTTTTGATATGTTTTATGTTTTTAATGATTATTCGTTAATGCACTGTAGACCAGGTGTATTTATTTCATTTTATGTTTCATGTTTTTTATGTTTTATGTTTTATGTTTTATGTTTTATGTTTTATGTTTTATGTTTTATGTTTTATGTTTCATGTTTTATGTTTCATGTTTTATGTTTCTGTATGGAAATTGTCCACGATGGGGGTGGGGGTTTGAGATCTCCAAACAAGTGTCCACGTGGTTTTTGAATGGTCCCTTTAGTATTTTAGTATTTTAGTAATTTAATATTTTAGTATTTTAGTACAGCCCAGACTCGATTATCCGAAGGCCTTGGAAAAATTTCACTTCGGATAGTCAAATCACGAAACAAATATTTTTTTTCGTTATCTTATTTTTGATGGTTGAACTATAAGTATGACCCCTTAACTTCTTTATAGTTTAGAATTTTTAAATCAAAGATGGCGGCCAAAATGGCGTTAATAAAATGTCGAAAAAATGCATTTTTTTTTATTTAATAGGCAATCAACCAGTCAAATTTGACTGAAATGGGATCGCAAAACTTGAATTTGATGTTAAAAGTTGGAAAATAAAAAAAAAATACAAAAATATTTGTTTCGTTCATGATTCGATTATCCGAAGTCCCATACAAACCATCGATCGGATAATCGAACTTCGGATAATCCAATCATCGGATAATCGAGGCTTCGGTTAATCGAGGCTTCGGATAATCGAGTCTAGACTGTATATTAGTTTTTTAGTATTTTAGTATTTTAGTATTTTAGTATTTTAGTATTTTAGTATTTTAGTATTTTAGTATTTTAGTATTTTAGTATTTTAGTATTTTAGTATTTTAGTATTTTAGTATTTTAGTATTTTAGTATTTTAGTATTTTAGTATTTTAGTATTTTAGTATTTTAGTATTTTCAAATTCCCGACAAGTTTTCAAGCCATACAAATAGGAGTTAACATCTTTAATAACTTACGATGATGCTCGACATGTGGTGGCCGGACTCGTCGACGCTCTCCTGCGACGACTCGTGCTGCTGCTGGTCCACGTCCGAGCCGGGGCTCTCCTTGATTATCCGGATGTTGTTGCCGGGTCCGCCGGCGGCCCCGGCCAGCGACGCCAGCGCACTGTGCCCGGTACTGTACGATATGTTGTCGACCTGTTGCTGGATGTGCAGGTGCGGCACGATGTTTATCGTTCCGTCCGTATTGCTGCCGTGGTCATCCTGTTGCTGGTGGTGGTGCTGTTGTTGTTGCTGCTGCTGCTGTTGTTGCTGTTGCTGGAGGCGTTCGGTAGAGAGCGATCCGGAACCGGTGGAGGTTTTTCGCAGCCGCTTCCTCCGCGCCGCAGGGGACATGTTGGTAGTGGGGGAGGGCGTTCTTCGGAGCTGAGGCTGTTGGGCCTGTAGCTGTTGATGGTATTGCTGCTGCTGCTGCTGTTGTTGCTGTTGCTGCTGTTGTTGCTGGGCAGCTTGTTGTTGGGCTTGCTGCTGCTGCTGTTGTTGCTGCTGTTGAGATTCTGCGCTGCCCCAGATTGATTCTGGGCCGCCTGTCCCTCCCGGACCTAGCCCGGCGCCCACCAGGTCCGGATGCTCGAGCTTGCCGGGGTCGGCCTTACACACGGCCGACGCGTCCGGCATCTCCGCCAGGCCTTTGATTTTGAGCATCTCGGCCGTTTTGAGCACCTGCGGCAGCTGCTCGGTGGACACGTTGACCTCGCCGTAGTACATAAAGTCCACCATCGTTTTGAGGTCGTTGTACTGCACATCCTTGAGTATCACGATCGGATGCTGGCAGGGGTTTGCGGTGAACAGGGACTGCGGAAGAGAACCACAACAACAAACGCTCGTTAGTACCACCGCGGAAAACAATCGTGACCACTAGCGCTGGTCAAACACACACACACTCACCTGAAAGTAGGAACTGCACGCCGACAGCACCACCTTGTGGGCCTGCAGCTGTCGGCCCTCGGCGGCCAGCGTCACGTCCACCAGGCTCTCATTGTGCAGCAGCGTCGAGAAGACCGAGATAAAGTTCGGCTGGTGGTTGTTCCAACGCAGACAGTACTGCTGCACCGACATCGTGGTGGCGGCCAGGTTCCACCAGCTTCGCAGCTTCGTCGTCGTCCCGGCGGTGGTGGCCAATATTAGTGGATATTACACAAAAACGGGGAGGAGTGGGAAGGCGGGGTTGCACTAGCGCAACGCTAGCGACGTCGTTTGTGGTTGACAACTGCTGTTTAGTGACCCCGAGGAGTGGCGGCGCCACCACTGCTGTAAAGAGAGAGAACAAAAGTGGTGGTCAGATAAAACGGTTCGCAATGGGGTGTGTTGTGCATAATGTAATTGGCGAGCATAATAATGGGTTGTCATCCTCCTGTCTGTCTTGAGTAAGAATTGAACCCATAGATATTGCAGAAAGCCTAAAAGATTCAGTTTCAAAATTAAATACAGTTTTGTTCCGATCATTAACGGCGCCAGCCTAGTCCAAGTGTAGATTCAAGTTCAAGTTTGTCAAAACCTCATGGTTGATCAAAAACTTTGCCAAAGCAGCTGCCCGTTTGAAGCTTCTACTCTATTCCTTAAAGCTAAACACGCGTTCAGCACTGCAAATGTGTGACGACCGAGCAAAACAGAACAACAAACAAGCAAAAGCAAACAAAAAAGAACCGGCCGCAAAAAAAAATGCTTTCACTGCTGACACGTTGCTTCTGGAATTCCTCCCAGCCATAGCCATGTGTGTGTGTGCTCTATATTAGCATCATTGCAAACTCCAAAACCGTGCCGAGGAGACCAGACCATGTGCTGCTGGCTCTGGCTGCCAGCCAATGCAATGTACAGGAACCGGAGAGAAAGAGGGGGAGCGCGCAATACACAAAACAGACAGTAGTAGTACATGAACCAGCAGCGGAACAAAAAATGATCAAGAGACTCTCCTCCTAATACAACGGTGCGGTGTGAGCGTGCGAAGGTACAAGGTCACAATCACACATCCCTCTGTTGTTTTTTTGCTAATGTTGTTGATGCTGTTATTCGTTGTAGGCTGTCTGAATCATGATCAAGTGCCGGCAAAGTGTATGTACTAAGTGCTTTGTTTTTACTGGGTTTTATTTATTTCTGCTCCTTTGCTCTCTCTCTCTCTCTCACACACACTCTCTGTTGGCGTCAACAGCACAATCTAGAGGTATAGTCATTATTTATTTTGTGTATTGCCAAACTCATGCATGATGTTATTCATTTCAGAACACACACACCCGTACACGATGACGAATACATACACTGTAGAGAGAAATGGCAACACTCACACGCATTCTCGCATTTTGTTACTTTATTTTGCTTTGTAGGTAGGTATTTACAACAAAAACACAGTCGGCGACGCAAAGCAGCATGATGCATAGATAAAGTTGGAACCAGAGAGAACATAATCTAAAGATACACGCACAAAACAACCAAAGAGAGAGGACAAACGAGACCACGAGCTGTGTGTGCGCTTCGTCACAATGTTTTTGTTATCGATCGTTTTTCGTCTTCATTCGTGGCCGACGATGGATACTGTTGGTCGTCTATGTTACGAAACACGCAAGCCAGGGTGGTGGGAAATACTTCCTGTCCTTGCCTAGTTCGTGCATAATTTGTGTGGTGACATTCATGCGAAGGTTCAGGTGTAGGTCTCGGGGGAGCGCAGTTTTACGCATAGAGGTTACATAATTTATGTTTAGCTGTTTTTATTCTTCTTTACACCTGAGTAATTCTCGCTGAAAGTGGACCACTATTTACACAAGGTGCTCAAAAATCAAAAGCAATGTACTTTTCCAATAGCCCCCACCAAGTTATGAACGAAACCATGTTTGGTTGGTTAAATTTGTCCTCACCTCGGCGCCACGAAGCTTAAACATTTTTTTTAATTGGTAATTTTTTGACTTAGGCGCACCTACAAAATTGCTCATAACTTTGCAAAAGTTCAACGAACCCTTGATGTTTAGGGGTGTTTTGGAAAGGAAATGAGCAGAGCTTTCGAATGCACTTGTCAGAAAAATACCGTTCCATACATTTTTTAGCCACAAAACACCAATGTATTTTTAAAAGTCATTTTTGAATGCCGGCGCCCCGCTTTATCGAAAAACTGACAAATCCATTCGAAAGCTGAGACGATTTCACATAAAGGACCAATAAATCTAAGGTGTATGTTCCTCCTATCTTTTTTAATCTAATTTTGATTCTGCGAGCGCAGCGCTCCGTTCGCATTTTGGGCACCCAAAATGTTGCAATTTGCTTTGTTTTGTCAAAAAATATATGTGCTCACTTTTTAAATGATCATTTATTGTCCAAGGATCAAAACGCACTTTCGATAATTGACCAATATTTATGTTTTTGGGTTCTTCCAGCCAATTTAATGCCGAAAAATTGTTTTTTTACTTTTTTTTTTGTAAAATGCTCACTTACAATTGGGTGGACTTTTTTTCAGTAGAACTAATGAATTTAGCATGTAGGAAATTTCACCACGAACATTTTTCTCTAAAAGAAAACGTAATTTCGATACTCCAGTGCCAAGATATTTAAGTTTTAGTGAGAAAAAAAAGTGCCAATTTTACAAATTTCTCCGACAACTAGCACGGCCTATTATTTACATGCGGCATATGTTTTGAAGGGCAGAGTATGGTTTCTTATAGTTATTTTGGTCGCTGAGTTCGGATCTGGAATCAAATTTCAGATTAACAGTGAACAGTGATATTTTAGCCACGCTCAAATATTATTTGCGTGTATTCCCCATAGCCACTTAGGGATCGGCAGCCGAAGCCGCTAACCACCGCGCCACGAGGCCTCTCAAAACAATCAGAAGTTGAAAAAAAACAATCTCCATAAAAAAATCCGTGAGTAAAACATCAATTAAAGATGAGCGAAAGATGAAATATGACCGAAATCACTAGCGATTAAAATTACAGCATATTACCGCAAATAACTTTTGGGCGTGGCTCCAAATCTAAATGTTAATCTGAAATTTGATTCCAGATCCGAATTCAGCGACCAAAATAACTATAAGAAACCATACTCTGGCCTTCAAAACATATGCCGCATGTAAATAATAGGCCGTGCTAGTTGTCGGAGAAATTTGTAAAATTGGCACTTTTTTTTCTCACTAAAACTTAAATATCTTGGCACTGGAGTATCGTAATTACGTTTTCTTTTAGAGAAAAATGTTCGTGGTGAAATTTCCTACATGCTAACTTCATTAGTTCTACTGAAAAAAAGTCCACCCAATTGTAAGTGAGCATTTTACAAAAAAAAAAAGTAAAAAAACAATTTTTCGGCATTAAATTGGCTGGAAGAACCCAAAAACATAAATATTGGTCAATTATCGAAAGTGCGTTTTGATCCTTGGACAATAAATGATCATTTAAAAAGTGAGCACATATATTTTTTGACAAAACAAAGCAAATTGCAACATTTTGGGTGCCCAAAATGCGAACGGAGCGCTGCGCTCGCAGAATCAAAATTAGATTAAAAAAGATAGGAGGAACATACACCTTAGATTTATTGGTCCTTTATGTGAAATCGTCTCAGCTTTCGAATGGATTTGTCAGTTTTTCGATAAAGCGGGGCGCCGGCATTCAAAAATGACTTTTAAAAATACATTGGTGTTTTGTGGCTAAAAAATGTATGGAACGGTATTTTTCTGACAAGTGCATTCGAAAGCTCTGCTCATTTCCTTTCCAAAACACCCCTAAACATCAAGGGTTCGTTGAACTTTTGCAAAGTTATGAGCAATTTTGTAGGTGCGCCTAAGTCAAAAAATTACCAATTAAAAAAAATGTTTAAGCTTTGTGGCGCCGAGGTGAGGACAAATTTAACCAACCAAACATGGTTTCGTTCATAACTTGGTGGGGGCTATTGGAAAAGTACATTGCTTTTGATTTTTGAGCACCTTGTGTAAATAGTGGTCCACTTTCAGCGAGAATTACTCACCTGTAATTTGAAAATCCCATTCTTTGAGAGCGAGTTGTGGCGCTATAACCACGGCAAATAGTGTCCAGGGCATTATTGGAAATACAATGTCCCATCGCTGAGGGTCCCGTAGTACCAAACCTTCTGAGCATGGTGCTTCCAACGAATAAACCAAATCTCGGAGCGTATGGTGGTGTGTCCCCACGCTTCTTCCTCCCCTGTCGATTCAGAATTGTGTTGTTGTTCGAACACTCCGTGCTCAAACTCAACCCACTTCAACGAATCATGTCTCTGCGATAAGGCTTTACGCAGTAGGCCTGGCCGATTTAACGCTTGTGATGTTTCAATGCATTCTAATGCAATACAAATGTTAATAAATGACATAAAGAGTGCTTGGCGTAATCTAACCTACACAGAAAAAAAATCATAGTAATATTACATCTGGAAAGAGGTACATCTTTTATGTCAGAAAAAATGTGTAATTTTACCTCTGATATTGTGTAATTTTACCACTTTTCTGTTGTAATGTCGCTTTTTCAGTCTAAATTGAGGTAAAATTACATCATAAAAGAGGTAATATTCAACCTTCTAAAATTACGGAATAAAAACGGAATCGACGTAACACCTTATAATGTGGCCCTCTTAAACCTTGCGGTTTCGTCAACGGATTCACAGGCGTGTATCGTTCTTTTTGCGACAAGACTCCGCCTCCCGGGTCTCCTAAGTGTGACGGTATGGCACGAGGAGAGGGCACCGAATACCTATATCAACACTTAGAATTTTTGCATCTGCCTCGGGATTCGAACCGGCGACCTCTGGATTGTGAATCCAGTGCGCGGTCCGATTGATCCACACAGGCAGACCAATTATTAATTACATTACACCTTCCAAATTTACACATTTTTTACTGTGTAAGACACTCTCCAGGATACCTTCGAAAGATTGGCTGCGCTATATTAGATTAAAAACGTTACTTAATCCACCCTTAGGTGATTGGTGCCTCCCTCACATTTAGAGGGTAATAATATCCAAAATAAATACAAAATGGCGGACCTTTCAGTGTTTTATCAACTTGATTCATTATTCATTGCCATCAAATTGAGTAGTCAGTCATAATTCAGGGCACTTATGTGCTTATAACTTTTGATAGGGTTGTCAGATTTTCAATGTTTTGAACTCGTTGAAAAGGTCTTTTGATTACCAATCCAACGACAGGTCGCATGACAGATCCGGACAACGTTTTCATCAAATTATCTGAGATTTGGCCTCTAAAAAGTGCATAAATAACACCTAATTGCGTATAACTTTTGATAGGGTTGTCAGATCTTCAATATTTTGAACTCTTTAGAAAGGTCTTTTGATTACCTATCCAACGACAAGTCGCATGATAGATCCGGACTACGTTTTCATCGAAATATGATCCGGCCTCTAAAACGTTCATAAATAACACTTAAGTGCTTATAACTATTGATAGGGTGGTCAGATCTAAAATCTTTTTAACTCATTAGAAAGGTCTTTTGATAACCCATCCAACGAAGTGTCACATGACAGATCCGGACAACGTTTTCATCATGATATCTGTGATCCGGCATCTAAAAAGTACATAAATATCACTTAAGTGCCTATAACTTTTGATAGGTTTTTCAGATCCTCGATATTTTGAGGTCGTTGGAAAGGTCTTTCGAATACCTTTCTAAAAATGTATAACATGACGGGGTTTCTTACAAAAACCACCCTTTTTACAATCTTCCGGACTTTTGTTAAAATCGTTTTTTAGCATAACTTTTGAAGTACTCAACTAAACTTTATAATTTTCAATAGCGACTTATGGGACCCCAAGACGGATCGAATGAGTCCAAAACGGTCCAAATCGGTTTAGCCAGTGCCGAGATAATTCAGTGCAAATTTTTTTGATCAACATCCCACCACACACACAGACATTTGCTCAGAATTTGATTCTGAGTCGATATGTGTACATGAAGGTGGGTCTAGGAGGTCAAATTAAGAATTTCGTTTTTCGAATGATTTTATAGCCTTTCCTCAGTGAGGTGAGGAAGGCAAAATCCAATTCTTTAAAAAACTTCAAAAAAGTTCAATGTGAACCTCGCGGATGAATTTTCAAATCGGTTTGATATTTTCAACAAACGACGGCAATTTGGAAGAATTTGTTACACTCTTGAAAACAAAATTGTTTTTAACATTCCAACTCCCAAGCCCTCAACAAAGTTGGGACGGCAAATTCAACTCGCTGGTTCTCGGCCATAACTTAAGCAATCGGGACTATTCTTTTTTTCTAGTGATTTGTTAGAATGTCTAGATGATCCTAGAACTTTGCAGAACTCAATTTGATCAAATCTGTAATTTTTGCGATCAAAAACATCGCTCCAATCTTTTTTTTTTTTTTTTTCTAAGATCAAAAAGGTGGAACGATGTTTACGAATAGGTAGTTTTTGCCAATTTTTGACTAATAACTTTATTTTTACAAAAAAAAAACAATTTCTCAAAATCCGTATTTTTTAATTTTTTAATTTTTTTCACATTAGAGCCACAGAAAAGTATGGATAACAATTTTGCCGCCGAGTGGTGTTATTTGGAAAAATAGAAATTTTAGTCAAAACATTTTTTGTTTGCTTCAGCTTTTTATGTTAAATCAAATTGCCAATGTACAGCTGTACTGTACAGCTTTTTGAAAAAGTGATATAGCCACTTAAAGCTAAATTTTAACTGAATAATTCCCGTCTTTCGATTGTCCACTCCTGAAATCTTTTTTTTTCGAAAAGTTCAGAAAACTTGTTTAAATTTGTTTCGGTTGCCTTTTTAATAACCAAATCTGGAGTTTCTTTTTTTTTTCGAAAGGTCCAATGAACTAAATTTTTATTACTTGCTTCTTTGAGGTTTTTTGCAAATATTCTCAAAGTTTACGTCGCCCACATGAATTGTACCGGAATTCCGAACACTTGGGCCGTGACTGCATTCAAATGTTTGCTGTCACCACACCCGCACAAGCAGGAAAGAGATAGGAAAGAGAGAAAATGAAGCATGTGTCGTCGTGTCGCCCAGCTGTTTGAGTGTTGAGCTCGGTATTTTTTCGTGTCAACTTCGTGTGTATCAACCAACGGTCGCATCCAAATGGCGATAATAAGCGCTGTCAGTAAACATTCAACGATGTCGATAGCTGACTCCCGAGCGCTATCAAATATCAGCAATTTCCGACAGTGACCGATCTTTTTTCAAGCCCTGCTCACAACACTATTATTCAAGTAAAAATAAACTAAGATTTTGCTTCAATTAAAAAAATGCTTGTCAAACTTGTCAAAGAACAGCTCATGTTTGAAAGAATCGAAGAAAAATCACAAAAAAATATTATTAAGGAAAAAAAAAGAAAAATAATTTTGAATTACCTTAGAATTTAAAAAAATCTAAAACTTCAACACACTTTTTTAAATGTTCATGTTGCAAGAATGTAAAAAAATCTCAAATTTTGTTAAAAAGAATAAATTATTTGACTTTTTACATAGCTGCTTATGTTTGAAAGAATGGAAAATTCTAAAAATAATTTCAGAGGCAAGTTAAATTCTATCAAAATAATATTGAAATACATGTGATTTTTTAGAAAATCTCAAAAGACTTTTTAAAGAAGCGCTCCTGATCGCATGAATGTCCCATAATCATTTTCATCACTTTTGAGAAAATGATGCAGTTTGATTCAAATCATGTGCACTTTCAGAAAAACTAAAAATATGCAGTACTTTGTTCTACAAAAACAGAGAAAATCCTGTTTTTTCGCGAAAACTTAACACGTAGAGTAGACAGATGTGTGGAACAAAATTGCCTTACGTTTTTCTCAGCTTCCTGTTTATGCATATGGGACATTTATGTTTAAATTTATGAATAAATTATTTTGAAAGAATACTATAGACATTGAAATTTAATTAAAATTTATAGAACTGCTTATGTTTTAAAGAATGGAACAGGTCTTGAAAATATCATTATAACAAGAATAAATATTTTGACAGAATATTGAAATATCTAGGAATTAAAATAAATTCTAGTCAATGTTCTGAAAGAACTGTTATGTATAAAAGAATATAAAAAACTACACAATATTACAACGTAATCGTATTCGAATGAATTAAAAAGCGAATTGAAAACGCTAAAACTGAGTTGTAAAACTACTAATTACATTCGAATTTGCAGGACTGTGGAACAATGTCCCTAAAAAAATGAAGATTTATTTAGCGCATTTTCAAAACTTTAAGAAATAATTAAAAATAATCTTCATGTAATTTACATTCCTGGACCTTTTGAAAAATAATCAAGATTGTAACCATTTTTCCCCCAATTCGAACATTACAAGACGATTTATTCACGTTGGTCGGTCATGCCTGCCGAGAGGAACGAGACGAAAGTGGCGCAACAGTGTGGGTGTGGCTGTGTGTGCACCAAGCTGGTCACTCAAATCGCGCAAAGTGTTAAACTTTCTTCGTTTCGCTTGAGGGGAAAATTGTAGGATTGTTTCAGGGCTTATTGAATGGGGGGGGGGGGGGACGGGACGGGAAGATGGCCAGATGTGTCCGGGACGGTGGGCGCTTTCGTTATTCAGTCACTGGAAGGTGTTGATTGTAATATAACTTCGAGAAAAGGAAAAAAAAAAAACATTTTAGAGTAAATTTTAAAAAAGTTGTATGAAATACATGACAAATGATATTTGTAGTTTTTTTTAACTAGTTTGACAAAAACTACTTTTTACGAAATTCCACCTCCACGAATTCAACTCTTCTATGTATCTGTGAGCAAAAGATCAAGATTAGCGCTCTCAAAGAAATTACATTGATGAGAGGCGATTGGGGGAGCGATTGCCTGATCGGTGAGTCGCTTTGGGAAGGATTGATGCGAGACGAATGCATTCGGACAGCCGAGGCGGCAGAGTGAGACAGAGCGCTAAGAATTTCGCCTGGGTTTGAGTGTATTTTGGTGTTGTTGGTTTGAAGGAAAAAAATGTAAGCCAAGATGGTGCCCCGTGCGAGATCTGGAATTTCTTCCAGAATTAAACACGCGATGGTCGAAATGTAAACACGCTAGACGAAACGTCTTGTGTATTTTGTAATTATTGGAAATTTGTAGTATTTTTACGGCGGCCAATCGAGGAAACGGTTTCGAGCTCGAATCGGACGATGGTTTCAATTGGCCGTGAGGTATTTATGGGCTGCCGAAAGTTTTATCCACTAATTGGGTTTTTTTTAACGACCTCGTGCAATCGTACACTTGAGATCAAACAAAGTTCAACATCGAACGCGTAACCGGCGAGTTCATAATGTGGCAACAACTGAACTCCTCCTCAGGCAATGTTTGGATTGGACGTGAACCCCGCCTGTTAGGTTTAAGCTTCGTCAAATCAATAATCAGAGCTACCAGTGCCACGTTGTTTGGGCATACGACTAGTTAGTTATCGGGGTCAATTAGCTGGTGGATTAGATTAGATTTTTTTAGTTTTATTTTGAAACCCAGCTTAATACCGTACTCGAATATTCGAAATAAACGATGATTCGATTAACCGAAAGGTTTTTTAGAGAACTTCGGATAAGGGAAATTCTCTGCCATCTCACACAGCAGTAATTCCAATCAAAGGCTGACGAAACCCGAGCGAGAAGCGAAGGCAAATAAAGCACAAAGGCTGGCCACCAACACCACCACCAGCGCGTGTAAGAGTGAGCCAGTGATGCCAGAAAACTTTCTCCATAAATGCCACTTTTCGTAAGTGTTCGATTAAAATTTCGTCCCAAATGACAGCACTTGGAACACACAAAAGAACTCAGCCGATAATAGAAATTGCGTGGACTCCAGTGCATTCTCGTCAGATTGGAATACACTTAGGAAATATATTTTTGAAATGCTTGTAAAAGGAATAGAATAACTTTTAGTAAAAGTCAAGTTAAACAAAAATGTTCACAAAAAGCTGGTCTACTGGTTAGTGTACTTGGTTTTAGCAAATTTAATAAATACTCCAGATTATCCACCATCATTCAGACACAGACATTTCCAAAATAGTGTTCACGTAGTTTATGGATGGGCCCATCATCCGAAGTGAAATTATCCCGAGAACTTTAGACAATCAAATCTGACCTGTAGTGGGACACTTTACAGTTTCAAACCGATTGATTAAAAATTAATTTACAAGGACAAAGTTCCGGAAATCACAAGATTTTCAAAAAAAAATCAGGAGAACCTGCACCAGATTTTGTAGTGCAAAGTGCACCAGTCTAAACTCAAGGTCAAGCGCAATTTAGAAAATCTGAAAATACATGAACAAACTTTCATCTAAATCGAATAAAACAAAATAGAAGAAAAAAAACTTATTGAGAAGTTCTAGAGAATTACTAAAAGAATAAAATACAGTTCAGACTCGATTATCCGAAGGTTTGGGACTTCGAATAATCGAATAACGAACCAAAAAAAACGTTTCGTGTTTTTTTCCATTTTCTTGTTTTTAACATTAAATTCGAGTTCTGCGACCCCATTTTAGTCGAATTTGAGTTGTTGATTACCTATCAAAAAATAAAATGCATTTTTTTCAATATTACATCACCGCCATTTTGGCCGCCATATTGGATTAAAATATTCGAAATCAATTTAGCGTAGGTCCGACATACAAAATTAGACAACAAAATTTTTTTTTGTCAATTTTGTTATCTTATCGAATTTTTCTAAATTTTTGGGAAAAAAAAAACATTTTTAAACAAATAGATAGTATAACTGAAAAAAGTTGAGTTTTGTTTCAATTTCAGCAACGCACTTTTGTCAAATTGTCCGGTAATAACCTTATATTCTTTTATTTGAATAAGTCCCATAAACTCAGGGAATCAAACAGATTATAGAATCTTTCCAAATTCACCTTTAGATATTACGATTTTTTTTTAAATCAAGCTTAACTTTTCACAAAGGTTTTAAAATGTTAAATTGAATAATTGAACTCCACCTTTATTTAGAACCAAATTGAAAATTTAGTAAATTTTCGTTTTTTTGTAAATTTAGTAAGAAACACGAATGTTGAGATTTCAGGTATCTCCTGGATGTTTAGTTGATATTTCAACATTAAAAGATGCTGGTTATTATGTAGCAGACATGACCATACTGACAGAGAACATTGTTGGGTTAAAATATAAAAAAAAAATCGAAATGTTAACTTTTATTCTCTGTATCGAAATCCACAAAAATGGTTATCTTTATCTTTTGTCCTAACTCCAAACTGGTTTGGTAAATTTCCAATCTCTCTTATGTTTGGTAGTTTCAGGATTCGGTCCTATTATCATCCAAAGTACTTTGCAAAACATTTAGCGCAACATTATTGCAAAATTTTGCCAACATTTTCTTTAGGCTGGTACAAATTTTGTTTCAAGTTTTTGTCTCCCCCCCTTCAAAGTTGGCCCGAAAAATCAGGGGGCAAAAAAAATATATTTTCAAAAACGTTAAAAAGTTCAATGGAAATTGAAGTGCAATCGGCTGAAATCAATTTAAAATGCATTCCCCTGCGTTTAGAATCATTTTTAGCATGTTTGGGTTGATAAATCTTTTGATTTTTTGGAAATCATCGATGCGCAAAAAGTTTTTTTTTTGCATTTTTTTTTGTTTTCGTCAAATTTTCCATTTTTTGAAATCTAACGATTGCAAAACAACTAAGCTAGTGTCAAATGCATTTTAAAACACTTTTTCCATGCAAATGTTAAAAATATGGCTTGTTACATCAAAATTAACATTTTTTTATAAAAAAAAATGTAAAAAAAAATGCAAAAAGTAAAAATGGTCGAAATCGGCCGATTTCGTAGAGAATGGCTCAACTTCAACTGCTTCTAAAATTCATCTGTTCCGTTACCAAATTTACCTAATTATTCGTGAGTCAAAATCGTCCAACCCGGAGGGAAAATAACCATCTTCACTCTGAAGAAAGTCACCCGGTATCCAACGATACGACAGGCCATTGGGCCATCCATCAGCTGGTGGAGCTCACCAGAGCTGTAAGAAAGAGAGAAGGTGGCGATTACTGATTTCACCTCTCAACTGCAACCCAGCAGAGGAGTTTGGAATTTTAATGAAGATTCGGGGGAAGTTAAGCTATCTCTTCACTCCGTTGTCACGAGTTAATCTCGGTGGCGGAGAGTTTCTCGCAAACTGAATAACTACAAGAATGTCTGACACTGAAAGTCAGTACGACCAAATTTTCAAACACATAAAAAAAATATTTCGAAACATTTTCCTGACACAGCCCAGCGACCACGTCGGATCGATTATTCGATTGCTCGATTGCACGAACATCAATCCATCATTCGCCGAGCTCGCTCCAAAAACTTTGAAGCCCATTGCATCACTTTCTTCGTTCCTCCAGGGGGGGTTGCCGGCCGGTTGTTCCGTAAAACTCGTTGGAATTGCTAAATCCATTCGCAAGAGAGAAGCAACAAAAAAGAGACTTCGCGCTCTACAAACGCCGCGGCCAAGATATCAAGATCAAAGCCGCGACTAGAGAGAAAGAAACAAACCCAAGTCTGTTCACCCCCGCCGCACCAACAATCAAAATAATTAGAGAGTAGAGGAAAACTGTGTATGTGCAACCAGCCGGGCGCATCTTCGCAACGGGCATCTCCGTAGCTGGCAACACTGTGTCAGTGCACTGCAGCGCATCACACTGGGTGAAAACCATCAGCATCCGCAATTGGTTGCAATTGGCTGGCTTCACACGTACCTACTACAAGGTGCGCCTACATTCACAACCGAATGGTGTTTGTGAACATTTGGTGCGAAGAAATGGTTGAGCGGTGCCGCGGAAAATGTAACAAAAGTGTTACTTTAATCACGTGTAGGTTGTTGAGTCCTTAATTCCATTTTATGATAAGGCCGATGCAAATATTTTTCAAAGTTTTTGTCCCTCGGCTCTGGTCGGGGTCGAGGAAGGGGGGGGGGGGGGGGGGGGCAAAAAAATAAAAAAATGTTAATTTTGATGTAACAAGCTATATTTTTAGCATTTGCATGGAAAAAGTGTTTTAAAATGCATTTTACACTAGCTTAGTTGTTTTGCAATCGTTAGATTTCAAAAAATGGAAAATTTGACGAAAACAAAAAAAAATGCAAAAAAAAAACTTTTTGCGGCATCGATGATTTCCAAAAAATCAAAAGATTTATCAACCCAAACATGCTAAAAATGATTCTAAACGCAGGGGAATGCATTTTAAATTGATTTCAGCTGATTGCACTTCAATTTCCATTGAAATTTTTAAGTTTTTTGAAAAAATATTTTTTTGCCCCCTGATTTTTCGGGCCAACTTTGAAGGGGGGGCGGGAGACAAAAACTTGAAATAAAATTTGTACCAGCCTAATATGGTAAGTTTCAAAGTATAAATACTAAAAAAAAACACAAAATACCGTATTTTTTGGAAGTACTCAAATTTTTCTAATTTGCAATATGGATATCAAACGATTCGAAATTTTGCATGCATTTTCACTGTTTTAGAGTTTTTTTGAATGAAATACTTACATTTTTACAAAATACCGTATTTTCTCGAAAATACTCAATTTTTTATAATCCGCACTATGGATATCAAACGATTCGAAAATTTGCATGCATTTTCAATATTTTAGAGTTTTTTGAATGAAAAATTTAATTTTAACAAAATATCGTATTTTCTCGAAAATACTCAATTTTTTACAATTCGCAATATGGGTTTCAAACGATTTGAAAATTTGCATGAATTTTCCCTGTTTTAGAGTTTTTTAAATGAAAAAAGCCGGTAAAATTTTGCTTCGCCCATATTGCAAATCATGAAAATTTGAGTATTTTCGAGAAAATACGGTATTTTATGAAAATTTGAGTATTTTATTCAAAAACTCTAAAACAGTAAAAATAAATGCAACATTTTGAATCGTTTGATACCCGTATTGCAAATCATGAAAATTTTAGTATTTTCGAGAGAATACGGTATTTTGTGAAAATTTGAGTATTTTCGAGAGAATACGGTTATTTTGTGAAAATTTGAGTATTTTCGAGAGAATACGGTATTTTGTGAAAATTTGAGTATTTAATTCAAAAACTCTAAAACAGTTAAAATGCATGCAAAATTTTTAATCGTTTGATACCCATATTGTGAATTAAAAAAATTTGAGTATTTCAGAGAAAATACGGTATTTTGTGAAAATTTGAGTATTTCATTCAAAAAATTCATTCATTCTAAAACAGTGAACACAATGCACAATTTCGAATCGTCTGATACCCATATTTCAAATTAGAAAAATTTGAGTACTTTCAAAAAATACGGTATTTTGTGATTTTTTTAGTATTTATACTTTGAAACTTACCATATTATCAAAAAAACATTTACTAGGAGGAAGCTTGAAAATTCAACATGATTTGGTTGGTTTTAGTCAATTTTAGAAATATATTAAATATAAGTTATCGTCCGTTATCGTCGATAAAATTATCGCCGATAGAATTATCGGAATAACGATAACGATAGATTATCGTTATCGTCCCGACGATAACGATAACCATTATTGTTATCGTTAGACGATAATATTATCGACGATAATTCTATCGATTAACGACCTTGGTAATTTTCATATTAAATATCTAATGTATCTATTTTTTGTTGTAAATTTTCTTGTATTCATTTTGGTTTAGAAGTTAATTAAAAAAAACACAATAGCAGTCTTTCTTGACATAAAGTAACATGCTTGACAGCAAATCAAAGTGCATAGCCGCCCTTTTCTCGCGTTGCTCCAGATTTAAACAACTTATTTTGTAAAACTGTTGATAAAAACTAGCTTGCTCACTTCCTATAGAGTTATTCATAACTCGATTTCAGTTGAAACCTCTTTTCTGATGTCCCCAAAGTTGTAACAGGAGCGAAACATTTTTTTTATTCAAGTTTCTTAAAATGCACTATATACTAGTCCGGTTATTTTACAATCAATAATTTTAAAAATATCTAAGCATTGATGTTTTATCGCAAAAGAAAAACTTTTTCCGGTACTGTACATAATTTATTTTAATCTAATATAATCTAACACAAACGTAGCCAGTCCGATGAAAGCATGCTGGAAAGTCTTGTGATTAGATTGACGCTCCAAGCACTGTTCTTGTCAATATTAACAATTGCTGTACATCCGAGAACACCACCGAAAATTACAAAAAAAAATTAAAGCGGCCCTACTGGGTTGTGTTTACCGCAGAAAAGAAATCCAAAGTTTTTTTTTTTTTTTTGAGACAATACAAAACTGTCGGATAAACGAACTTTGGACAATCGGATACTTTGGATCGAGGCTTCGTAGAATCTTTACTGTACTGTACACAGAAATTTTACGAAGAAATTTAGACAAATATATGCAAATGCATTTATATTTTATTTTTTTAATTTATAAGGCCACTGCAAATATTTTTCGAAGTCCATGTCCCTAGACTCTGACAAAAGTTTGATTATTCGGGCCAATTTTAAAGGGAGGGGGAGGTGACATAAACTTTAAAAATAATTGCAACTCTTCAAAAACCTTAACCGTCAATATTCCATTGATTAATAATTGAGCCTTTTAAAGGACAAACCTTCAACTCCCTACCCCACCCAACTTATTCAGGAATTTCAATGCAATTTCTACCCAAAAAAAACACAAACTCAAACAACCACAACAAAAAGATGTTTTTACCTACGGAGCTTGCAAAATCTCGTTGCACGTCATCAGGCAGCAGCCACCAACACCACGAACGATAAAGATGAAAAAATCCTTTTTCTTTTGATTATTCCTCCTTGTTGCCCCACCAAAAATTGCTGCTTCTTCCCACTTTTCCTGCTCTCCTGATCACACGCCAAAACTAATCAATCTTCTTCCTTTAATCAGAGGTTTTTCTTCAATCACAAATCAACACACACTTTTAAGGACCAACACGTTGAGCGAAAACCACACAAAATTTATTATTACAGGCTCTCTTCTTGCTCGTGACGAAATTATTCTTCTTCCTTCTTCCGATTCACACGCCAAACTTCTTACTCTTTTCCACGTCGTCGTCGTCGTCGCGCGATATCCAACAGGAACGGAGAAAAACTTCGATGACAAACCTCTTTTGCAACTTCTATTCACAACACACGCACACAACTTCACTTCGTCTCAACGCCACCAACACTGCTGCTGGCCCGATGAGTGGCGGACACGCAACGGCTCCGTCTCTTTCTCTCGTTCTTCCTCTCCTCTGGCGCTTACGTCACTTTGCCACACTGTTGCCGTGCTGCGCTGCACTTTTGCTGAATGAAACGCGACACGATCGTTGCACGATCCTGGCAGGCCGCTCGCGAGCTTGTTATTCACACGCACACGCCTGCACCAGCGGCGAAAATTTCGCGACGTCACGCACACACACAAAACACGCGGGAGCGCGCGCGCACGTCAACACGAAAAGGAAAGAGAGCGCTCGCTCTCGCCTCTCGCTCGCTCTGTCCCGCTCTCTCCACCAGCCGAGGTGTGTTCCGTCCTCGTCGTCGCCGCCGCCGTGCCTTCAATGGAGGCCCCCGCCGCAGAACCTACTGCGATGGACGAACGCAGGAAAATTGAACTTTTCGCGCGAGTTACGCGTCCAAAACCGACCGAAGCCCACCCGAAACGATCACTTCCGGTTCCGGTCGAGGCCCACGCGACACGCAACGCGCACACAATCGAGACGGAAACGCGCGAACGCCTTTTTCACGGACCGATTTTTCCTTTGCTTTCGCGACAATCGCGCGTACACCACCATTCACCGTGTCTCGTTCGTACTCAATGAAAGAGTGCAGTGCAGAAAGGCACAAAATACCTCTCGGAAAAGTTCAATGGGCGAAAAAAAGCGAAAGGGAGACGGAACATGGTGGTTTGCTGGTTGGGGGAAAGAGAGAGCAAGTTTGGGATCGGGTAACACGAACGAACGACGGTGAGTAGGGTACCTAGATTATGAGGAGTTGACCGAAAAGTTTGCAATTGGATCTTTCGATGGATCAACTATGGTCCCCTTGGAACGAGCTGTCAAGTGGGACCTTTTCTACACACAAAGAAAAAATACTCTAAATTTAAAAAGATCGTTCGTTGGATTAAAAGTTCGCGTTGGTGAATATTCGTAGAAAGTTCAAACTTTTTAATTTAAAAGTTGGAAAGTTTTTGATACTACCATGCATTTCTGGAACAAAATCGTTGTATCGGTAAAAGTTTTTTACTTTTCATATAAGAAAAAACTTTTTATGGCAAGAATAAATAACACTTAACATTACAGTGATGATTTTCGAAAAATGTGATGGATTTTATTTCAATATTTTAATATTAAAACAGTATGTTTTCGTTTTATTGTTGTATTTAACGCATCTGCTTATGGTTAGCCAACTTCCGCGTCCGAAGACCCCAGGCTGAGCAGGTTACGGATGGACGTTTCGTAGGGCAGCAACATCGCGCCCTTCATTTTGGAGCTCGACAGCGATGTAGAGAACAGGGTGGTCTCGTTGCCGGCCATCATCTGGACAGGCTTGGAGGAATTGGCCATTGGTTGTTGATTCGGGAAGGGAAGTCGACGTTTTCCGGCTGGGAAGTGAAGCGCCTGAAACTCGGCCTGAAAGGATAGTTCCCGATCACTTCGTCCTCCCAGATGTTGCAAACTCGCCGTCAAAGTTCATCCGGAAGAAGCTGCGCCGTCGCGAGATGAGCGTTTGCGGGTGGGAGTTGCTGAAAGAGTTTGAAAGTAAATGAAATTGGCTAGACACTGAACACATTCTCAATACTCACCGGTGACTTCTTCGGTATTCCAGGTAGATGTTCTTGATCAGGTTCGTCGGATCTCGCTCCAACCTCTGGAAGTAATCCGATTACGACAGTTCCAGGACCTGCGGCTTTCGTACAGACGGTCCTTCCAGAACTGGTGCAAACTGTTCTTCCGGATGTTTAGGTAATACTCATTAAACATGCCCCGTAACGAGAAATGGACTGCTGACCCTCAGGACATCCCACACTGACCCGTCATCACTTCCGGCACATAATGCTGCTGATGGTCATAAACCGCCGGCACCGAGTGCAACATCCGCACTGACCACCTCCGATTATGCCGCTTCTCGTCGTTTTCCTCTTCCGTCGGATCCTTCTCCTCACCGTTAAAATTAACTGGTACTTGTTCAAAAAGCGGATGCAAATCTGCTTCAACTTCAATCTCGTCTACCCACCCCGTTCCACCCCGGGAATACAACCGGTGCAAATCCACATCCCGACCTCCGATCTTCGGCAACCGCATAAACGGCGTCCTACAAAAACAAACAAAATCAATCACAAACGCCACCAAACACCCAAGCTTCCTTCTTACCCATTCCGGTCGTGAAACAGCTGCAGGTCCTGCAGGAAGCTGGCCTTATCCTTTTGAAAACCAACTTTCCCCTAAATCCCCAAACTTGTTCCGCACTCGCACCATCCTCCTTCGAAGGTTTCCGCGTCCAAGTCGTGGTTTATGTCCTGGCTGTGGCCGCGCTCGGCATTGATTGCCGTCGTGAACCACCACTCACTAACCACCGAAATCACCTGCACCTAAACGTTTGTTTACATTTTGGACTTAGGCGTGGACGGTTACACGAGAACGACAAAATGAAAGAAATTATACAGTCGAATTAAAAGTTAAAACTTTTAATTCAGTAAGCAATGAGATTTTCAAAAACTGTAGCAGTAAAAGTTTTCATTTTCAAAACAAGAAAAAAACTTTTAATGTAGCAAATTTTGACCACCTTTTCTTTCGAGAGTAAGTTACTTTTGTCATTACAGTAATATTTTTTTGTGTGTATCAAAAAGGGCCGCGAAGTTATTTTTAAAAATTAATTTAAAAATTCATTTCAAATCCTTTGCGGTTGTACAAAGGGTCATTATACTTAGAAAAATAAACTTAATCGTTGTGAACAATGATATCGCAAATTTAAGCTTAATTTTAGGACCCAATTTGGGTACTAAAGCCCAATGTCAATTTTTATGTACAACGGTTAAACACACGATTAAAAACCATTTCTGATCACTTTTTTTCATTTTAATGCAAATTTTTTTTTGACAAGACAACGTTTTTTCGATGGATCAACTATGGTCCCCTGCTGTCCTGTCAAGTAACTTTTCTGCCAAGAAGGACCGCGAGGTTAATTTTTCAAAATTGATTTAAAAATCCATTTTAAACTCTTTGTGTCGTACAAAGGGTCATTGTTCTCAGAAAAATAAGCTTTATCGCTGTAAACAATAATATCAGCAATCTAAGCTTCATTTTAGGACCCAATTAGATTCGTATACAAATTCCGTTTCAAACGCAACAACCGGTCCCGTGTTCGAACCGGTTGTTGCGTTTGAAACGGAATTTGTGTACGATTCTAACTATAGATTATAGATTCCGTTTCAGAATTCGGATTGATTTCGACGCCAACATTCCAAAAAGCATCATGTACAAACCATGCGTTTTGAGAAAAACGCATTTCTAGAGTTTTTTTGATAAGGTCCTACACCCTTACCAAAAATCATGATATTTTGAGTTCCAAATCCCACTTTTCATACGATTTTTGAGTTCAGGTACTACAACCATAAAAATGGTTATATAAGTTGAACTGAAAAATTCGTATGAAAAGAGGGATTTGGAACTCAAAAAATCATGATTTTTGGTAAGGGTGTTTAAACATATGAAAGACAATAGTTTATAGGTCCTTTTTAAAAAAAACTCTGGATTTGAATGTTGAGCATCCATTTTCAATTGGGTCCTAAAATGAAGCTAAGATTGCTGATATTATTGTTTACAGTTTACAGTTTGGACTCTGATGTTGGCCAACCTTGAGCAGAAGCGTTCAATGCAATAAAAAAATGTTTTTTTACATGCTATTTTAAACTCTTAAAAATAAATTTAAAAATCAAGCTCATTTTTTTGAAATTATCACTGTAGTATTCAATGTACTTTATTCTTGCCATAAAAGGTTTCTTTTCCAATTAAAAGTAAAACACTTTTACCGATACAACGATTTTGTTCCATAAATGCATGGTAGTATCAAAAACTTTCCAACTTTTAAATTAAAAAGTTTGAACTTTCTACGAATATTCACCAACGCGAACTTTTAATCCAACGAACGATCTTTTTAAATTTAGAGTATTTTTTCTTTGTGTGTAACTTCTTTTGAAATCACCAACGTCTATATCACCCTGCTGTCATTGAGGGGGACGCTTTGTTATGATTCGTTTTTCTTCGCCGAATGTACATGGCGCTTTGTTCATGATGCTTTTTTTTCGTCACTAGGTTTATGTACTAGTCTTTTGTTTGACAGGTTGACAGGGCTATATAAACAGGCTCTGCTGATGGCAGAGATTTTGTTTATGTTACTTCATTTAAAATCATGATTAAACAGACTTTACTGAAGTAACTTTTGCTCATTTTTGGTGGAGAGGTAGCTTATTAGGAGAGCAATTCTCTACCAAAACCGGAAATGGATTTTATTTGTATTTTTTGATTTGGCTCAAACTTTGTGGGGGCCTTCCCTATGACCAAAGAAGCCATTTTGCATCATTAGTTTGTCCATATAAATTTCCATACAAATTTGGCAGCTGTTCATACAAAAATGGTACGTATATATTCGAAAATCTGTAACTTTTGAAGGAATTTTTTGATCAATTTGGTGTCTTCGGCAAAGTTGTAGGTATTGTTAAGGACTATTTAGAAAAAAATAGGTACACGGAAAAAAAAATTTTCCGATTTTTTTATTAACTTTTTTTTTACAAAAACTCAAATTCCCAAAATACGTATTTTTTGATTTTCGAGATTTTTTGATATGTTTTAGGGGACAAAAATCCGCAACTTTTGAGCTATAGAGAAACATGGTCAAAAAATCTGCCGCCGAGTTATGATTTTTTGAAAAACTGGTGATTTTTGGAAAAAATCGATATTTCATACATAAAATTTTTTTGGCCTCATTTTTTAATGCAAAATTGAATTTGCAATCGAAAAGTACTTTACAGATTTTTTGATAAAGGGCTCCGTTTTCAAGATATAGGCACCGAAAATTTGATTTCAGCGAAATATTTGCAGTTTTTCGATTTTTAAAAATAGTGACCATGAGTGACCATTTCTAAAAATATTTTTTTTGAAAAGTTCAGAAAATTTGCTATAAAATTGTCTAAGAGACATTGAAGATTGGACCTCTGGTTGCTGAGATACAGCGGCTTAAAGAAAAAGAAACACGAAAATTGAAGTTTTCTAAGTCTCACCCAAACAGCCCACCATTTTCTAATGACGATATCTCAGCAATTAATGGTCCGATTTTCAATGTTAATACATGAAACATTCGTGAAATTTTCCGATCTTTTCGAAAAAAATATTTTGAAAAAAATTAAATCAATACTAGCATTTTTAATGGGCATAATATTCAAAGTTTGGCCCTTTTAAAATGTTACTCTTGATTTAATTTTTTTCAAAATATTTTTTTCGAAAAGATCGGAAAATTTCACGAATGTTTCATGTATTAACATTGAAAATCGGACCATTAATTGCTGAGATATCGTCATTAGAAAATGGTGGGCTGTTTGGGTGAGACTTAGAAAACTTCAATTTTCGTGTTTCTTTTTCTTTAAGCCGCTGTATCTCAGCAACCAGAGGTCCAATCTTCAATGTCTCTTAGACAATTTTATAGCAAATTTTCTGAACTTTTCAAAAAAAATATTTTTAGAAATGGTCACTCATGGTCACTATTTTTTAAAATTGAAAAACTGCAAATATTTCGCTAAAATCAAACTTTCGGTGGCTTTATCTTGAAAACGGAGCCCTTTATCAAAAAATCTGTAAAGTACTTTTCGATTGCAAATTCAATTTTGCATTAAAAAATGAGGCCAACAAAATTTTATGTATGAAATTTCGATTTTTTCCAAAAATCACCAGTTTTTCAAAAAATCATAACTCGGCGGCAGATTTTTTGACCATGTTTCTCTATAGCTCAAAAGTTGCGGATTTTTGTCCCCTAAAACATATCAAAAAATCTCGAAAATCAAAAAATACGTATTTTGGGAATTTGAGTTTTTGTGAAAAAAAAGTTAATAAAAAAATCGGGAAATTTTTTTTTCCGTGTACCTATTTTTTTCTAAATAGTCCTTAACAATACCTACAACTTTGCCGAAGACACCAAATTGATCAAAAAATTCCTTCAAAAGTTACAGATTTTCGAATATTTACGTACCATTTTTGTATGAACAGCTGCCAAATTTGTATGGAAATTTATATGGACAAACTAATGATGCAAAATGGCTTCTTTGGTCATAGGGAAGGCCCCCACAAAGTTTGAGCCAAATCAAAAAATACAAAAAATAAAAATGGTCGAAATCGGCCGGTTTTGTAGAGAATTGCTCAGGAGTACTTTTAGAATATGCAATAACCCAGAAAGTGTCAAAATGTACATGATGCCTTTTGAAATGTTACCGTCGATTTGACTGGGAATGGGTATAAATATTTCCCCTACTTTAGAGCAGGCCGACCAATACTCATTCTAAAGAGGTTTAGGCTTTGACAAAATTTGAGTAATTTCGAACCAAATTTATATATTTTTAAGCAGTACTATTTTAGAGTACAAAGCGTAAATAAAACATAACTTTGACACTTCACAAGAAACGCAAGAAACAAACAAAGTTCCGACAGAGTCGCATCGGTCGCAACGCAAAAAAAATGTCCTGTGCCGTTCCGGGCTGCGAGCAGGCCACCATCGCCGAGTGTCCACTGCTGCAGCTGCCCCGGAACGAGTCGCTACGTGACCGGTGGTACCAGGCCATCGGCGCCGGCACGGGACTCCTGCTGGATGGTTTGGCCAAATCGGAATCAGGCATTTGCAGCTGGCACTTTGGCAATGCCCCACTGGAGGAGTACCGGGAACCGCGGTGGTTCATCGATCGGTGGGTTATAGGTTATAGGAGTTTGCGTGAATTCATTTTTTAAAACTTAATTAAATTTTAGACAAGGGCAGGAGTTGGAGATTGTATGCTGCAGGTTTTGTCTGCAGTTCAAAAACCGGAACGAGATGACCTGCTACGAAGGTAAGGTTGGGACGCAGTCCATCGGAAACTTTCTCAAGCAGAGCCTGAAGGTTACGCTACTGAAGGACAGCAACTTTACGGACATCTGTCAGGAGTGTCTGGTTCGAATTGATTTGCTCAAGAGTTGGGTTGTAGACATTCAGCAGGTCGAGGCCGAATTCCGTTCTATATTGGTTGCGTTCACCCAGGAGAGCATGGTTCCTTTCGAGTCTATCGGGAAGTATGAAGAAGCCGATGATACTTATTTGGATGATGTTATTGGTACCGAAATCGATGCAGCGCTTTTAATTGAAAAGATAGAAGACGAACTTGAGCCATGCATGCAGGATGATTTTCCAGATGATCCAGTTGAATCAGAAGAAGAGCAAATGCCGCAGCAAACGGCCGTTGAAAGTAATGCCAATCGCCCACACAAATTGATTCCGGAAACCATACGCAAGAGAGGGCGACGGCCGAAAATTCCAGACAAACCCCCAACGCCAAAGCCCTCGTACAAAGACATTCTACATCGAAAGTGCTTCATTTGTAACACCCTGCTCGAAAGTCGAACCGAGCTGATGTGCCATCTAACGGAAGCGCACGCGACCAAGATCGACTACCGCTGCAAAGAGTGTGACAAATCGTTTCCCCTCGTAAGTTCCTTCAACCACCACCTCGGATTCCACGATCTGGAAAATCGGCCGCTAAAGTGCAACTTTTGCCCGCTGGGTTTCAGCACGAACGACAGTCTCCGCAACCACGAAGTCAGGGAACACAACGCTAATCATCAGAAAAAGATCACGAAACGAATCGCTCGCCAGTTTCAGTGCGACACTTGCGGAAAGACCTTCAACAAAGGGTACCAACTGACCGAGCACGACGATTTCTACCACAAGAATCGTGGCGCCGAATGTAAACTATGCTCTAGAACCTTTCCATCGAAGAATCTGCTGCAGAAACACCAACTCGTGCACTCCCGGGAGCGTAACTACCGTTGTGACCAATGCGGCCAGGCATTTACGAAAAGCGAAATCCTTCGAGCGCACAAGATGAAGCACGAGCCCAACTACGCGGAATGGAAGGCGCAACAGAAGAAGCCGCCACCGCGGCAGCGATTCCGGCAGCGGGCTAAGAAGGTTCCGAAGGAGGAAGTCGGTTGAAGAGAAAACTGGTTCCTGGTTTCTTTACACGTGATCAACATTCTGTTTTCGTTCAATCTTAATAAGGGACCATCCACAAACCACGTGGACACTTTTTTGTCAATCTCTAACCCCCCCCCCCCCTCGTGGACAATTGTCCATACAAAAAAAACTTTTTTGTATGGAGCGTGGACAATCGCCAAACCCCCCCCCCCCCCCTAAAGTGTCCACGTGGTTTATGGATGGTCCCTAAGAGTTGAAATACATGTGTAAATAAATAATAAAAAAACATTATTTGCATTTTCTTTTACTCTTATCAATTTTATATAAATGCGGGAATATAGTTTTAAGCATAGACTAAAAAGGCATAGGTGGTTCTGACAAAGAACTTTCCACATAGTTCTTCAAATTTATTCCATTTTAAACATTTTAATTTTTTTTTTTTACTTAAGTCAAAATGACATTTTCATATCCAAAATCAAAATCCATGAAATTTGACACCGATATTGCACAAACGCGTATGGTTCGGTAAACGTCCCTCCATTGGAACATTCCTGAGGGCACCAGTCATTCTAGTTTGTGGCCACCTCTGTCCACCCTTGTCAATCTATCAAATTTCCAAAACGTATTTTTTCCTCGAGGAGCAAAGCACTTAATGCCGTCATCTGGGGTGAATCGGGACATATGGGGCGAATTAGGACAGCTGTTTTAGCCATTTTCCTGCACAATATTTGTTTATTTTTGATTAGTTTCGGATAGAACAAACACAGATCATGAGCATGAGAGACCAACCATGGCCGCAATACCCTATCAACTCAACCGATCATACACATCAACGATCTAGTGATGTTTCCCTTATTAACAGCATGTATGAATGTGCTGAAAAGATAAAACATCAAGCTCGTTTAAACTAGAGCTGGAGAGAATAGGTAACAGTCGTTGGCCACCAACGGCGCCCGCCATGTCAGTTTGTAGATCTCGAGGTAATGGGGCGGGAGTGTTAGTTAGCACAGGTTGGGTTCTATACGATATCTACACCCCCACGTGTACCGGAAAAACTACTTCTACTTGGGAATTTGTTAGAAGGAAAGGGTAATGGTCAGGATTCATCGTAATGATGTGACTCAAAAATCAAAAAGTTTTGTTTATATGGTGATGTATTATTCTCAAGGCTGTATACATATGTATATATATGTATATATATCATAGGTACTCGCGATCTTGGTTTGTATTAGTGTAAGTTCACCACTCCGTGCCACGAAAACCAAAACAAAAACAAACGAACAATGGACCGTGCCAGGAAAACCAAAACATAAACAAAGTCTGCTTCCAGCGGAGTGACAGAAGGTCTATTCCCGTACTTGCAGAATTGCAGAATTTCTGCAGGATCTGCAGAATTCTGCAGCCAGCATAAGTCACTTTTTTGCAGCACGTTCCCGTACTTTTCAGCTCGCTCTCTTCATCTCTCTCTTTTGCAGAAGTTCTGCAAGGAGAGAAGCGGCAAAACTTTTGCCTGGGTAGCGCGTTCCAGTACTTTTTCTGCAATATTGTACACAGTTGAGTGGAATTACTCAAATTGGGTATTAAAGTTTTTTAATTATTTCAAAATATTAAAAAAATGGTTGCCAAAAAAGTAATTGAAACAACACGCCTCTAGGAAAGGGAAATTATTTTTTTATGCAGCACAACATTTTATTTAAAAAATCAAGGATGTATTATTTATTAAGTAACTAGAAATTAATTATGCTTAGGTAGAAATTATATATTAGAAACAACTCAAAACTTTTACAATAGGTAAACAATTTTACAAATGAGAGTGGCAGGTACGTTTAATAAATATGATTTAGAAAAAGACAAACAAAGGTTTAATATAGAAGGGACCAAAAATACATGTTTTAATAGCAGAATGTTTGAAAGATTATTCAGGATAAAATAAATAAATTATGACTGGATGTCACATGAGAGAACAACGGTGTCGCAGCGAAATTGGCAAATTAAAAAAATAAATCACAAACTCAAAAATTTTAAAACACATAAATTAAAAAATCTGGAAATTAAGAAATCCATAATTAAAAATATAAAAAAAACTAATATATTCAAATTGAGAAACTTTTAAAAAACACAAATCAGATATTTGAGAATTTTAAAAATGCAAATAATTATATCAGAAAAATAAAAAAAACACAAACTCAAAATTTAAAAAATCAAATAATTAAAAACTAAATATTTCAAAATGTTTAAAATTTCAAAAAAATCTTAATTTTAAAATTTCAAAATAAATATAATAAAGGTCGAAAAAAATCGAAATAAAAAAACAATAGTTTGAATATTTATGAGTGCAGAACACCAAAAATTCAAAAGCTATATTTGAAAATAATAATATAGAAAATTAAAGAAATTATAACTTCAAAAATAAGTAACATTAAAAAATTCTGTCAATCAAAAATTTTAAAACAAAAATATCTGTAATTTTTTTTTTTTTTTAGGAAATTTTTTTTTATAGTTTTTCTTACTCTTGCTAGTGCCTTAGTTAAAGAAATAATTGTTCCTAAATGGATTATGATGCAACACACAGCTGTAAGGAACTCTAAAACTCTGTTATGCACTTCAAAATAACTCATAACGAAGTTGACTTTATAGCTGTCGGCCACCATTGCTAGTACCAACCACTAGTGTCTTCCTTTTTATCTACAAGGACTTCGCCGCCCTGGGCTCCTAAGTGTATGAAAGTATGGCACGGAGCGACGGCGCCGAATACCCATATTTACACAAAGAATTTTAGAGCGCCCGCCGCGGGATTCGAACCGGCGACCTCTGGATTGTGAGTCCAGTGCGCGGTCCGATTGATCCACACGGGCGGGTTCAACTCATTGTATCTTAATTATTCACCAATAAAACCGAATTGAATTGAAAAACAAAAATATAAATAAAATAGAAACAGTCAAAATTTCCAATCTCTAAATCGTCTAAATTTGTGTTTCTAACCTAAAATATGACTCCAAAAATGTGTATTTTTTATGATTCAAGATGGCGAAGAAATTAAGAATTTAATAATTTAGGAATTTAGGAATTTAATAATTTAAAAATTGAAGAATTTCAGAGTTTTATAATTTCGGAATTTTAATTTCGACAAAATTACATTTTTTTTTGTTCATATAAGAATACAAATTGGTAGCGCCGTTAAAGGTACAATTTATGATTTGCCAATTAAATTTACCTATTATTTCAACACACATATTGAGTATCTTCAAAATCAATTTATGATCAAAAATAATTCCTAAACAAATATTTATTTGAAATTATTAAACTCAAAAGAAATGCGTCTTTTAAAAGTTTTTAAAAACTATTTGTTTTTAAAGTACATTTTTTGTTGGGGTACTAGCCGTGCTGTAATTCCCTTAAGGCTTAAGGCTTAAGGCTTAAGTTTTATCAGGTAAACTAAATCAGGTAAGTAAAAGTTTTATCAGGTAAATATCAGGTAACACTAAAAAAATCGCTTTATCATTTACATGAATGAGCTAAGCCTGAAATCGTTAACATAAAAAAAATCGTTCTCAATGTAGTGGATGAGATTGGTAGGCGAAGAATAAATAAGATACTCATACAAGCTAGTAATTGGAAATGCCACACCTTGCTTCGAATATACATTGATGTTGAGTGTGTGCGTGTGCTTGGCTGACGCGAGAGAGAGAAAAGAATAGACAGTCTTGTGTTATGTTTTGGGCCTGAACAACGCGTGTTTCTGTGTCTCCGAAAATAATCCCAAATATTCGGAAAATCTGAGAAAAATCCCGCTCCAGCCACGACAATGGCGCAAACAGCGCTCCCGCGATTGTTTAATAGTGAAGAAACTTGTTTTTACAGTGAAAATGTGAAAAGTTTAGTGCATTTTTCCGCCTGGTTCGGGTGCTGTTCTGTGACGCTTGGGAAGCCATGATGAAGCTGCCCGGTAAAAAACATACAAGGTTGGATATTAGGCCAAGTGACTGACATGGCTCGACAAACGTCGGGCGTTTAACGACTGCATGATTGAGCTGAAATGTTTTGTTCCGAACGACGGAACAGTTGTTTATCACTAATAAAAACGTGAGTAACAGTGTTGTTATATTCAAATAGTGGTTTTAGTAAACTGCAATTGCAACATAAACAAAATTCGGTGAATGTCCGAAATATAGCACGGTTTTTACTTTCTTAATTATTTTGTGAACTGCGCCGTTAATTTTGCCAAGTAAATCGTGACCAAGTTATTGCAGGAGGAGGTCTAAGCGATGGAACCGAAATTACATGAAGATTGCGATTAAAAAAAAAAACAGGTTCGGTAAGCTTTTGCGGCAAAAAAAAAAATGCATGAACAGAGACGAAATACTTGACAAGTGTTTACCCTGTAAGAGAAAGCGTCTAAACATTACCACGATTTAGGACCGAATCTTTAAAAATTAGCATATGGTAGATGATCTACTGTCGGTCTGATGAATGGTTGATGTTTGATCAAAATTCTAGTTTTTGTGGGACAACGTTGAAAAACTGTGTTAAACCATTGGTTGTCTAAACGAGTTAATTGAATATTTCACTAATATAGAAGAAACACTGCATATTGATACAACGATACAGTGAACAGTTAAAAAAAATATGATTTTCTTGGCGCTGAACACTAAATTACCATGGAACGAAAATAAATGCAGATGTTTTATAATATAGCAATCATAATGAATTCTTGATGGTATTGAAGAACGTTTGGTATCGAGAAAAAGAGAGATATGAGCCGGTAACATGGAGTGAAACTTTCGCAGCTCTCATAGAAAACCTCACAGCAGCTTGACAGAAAGTTTAACTCCATGTTGCACTTCTAATTTCTCGATTGAAGAACGTTTGTGAAATATATGCTTATGTCCCCTGAGAGGGTAGAGCGTGATTGCTAAAAATTGAGCTTGAGTCCCCTGGGAGGGTAGAGCATGGTAGCATTGCTTGAGTCTCCTGAGAGGGTAGAGCGGAAGTAGAGCGTGATTGTTGAAAATTTGAGCTTGAGTCCCCTGGGAGGGTAGAGCATGAACGTGAATGAATTAGAGTTTGAGTCCCCCGTGAGGGTAGAACTCAAATGTTGGAGTTTTTGAGCTTGAGTCCCCTGAGAGGATAGAGCGTGATTGTTGAAAATTTGAGCTTGAGTCCGCTGGGAGGGTAGAGCATGGACATGGATAAATTGAAGTTTGAGTCCCCCGTGAGGGTAGAATGCAAATGTTGGATTTTTTGAGCTTGAGTTCCCTGAGAGGGTAGAGCGTGATTGTTAAAAATTTGAGCTTGAGTCCCCTGGGAGGGTAGAGCATGAACGTGAATGAATTTGAGTTTGAGTCCCCCGTGAGGGTAGAACGCAAATGTAGGAGTTTTTGAGCTTGAGTCCCCTGAGAGGGTAGAGCGTGATTGTTGAAAATTTGAGCTTGAGTCCCCTGGGAGGGTAGAGCATGAACGTGAATGAATTAGAGTTTGAGTCCCCCGTGAGGGTAGAACGCAAATGTTGGATTTTTTGAGCTTGAGTCCCCTGAGAGGGTAGAGCGTGATTGTTAAAAATTTGAGCTTGAGTCCCCTGGGAGGGTAGAGCATGAACGTGAATGAATTTGAGTTTGAGTCCCCCGTGAGGGTAGAACGCAAATGTTGGATTTTTTGAGCTTGAGTCCCCTGAGAGGGTAGAGCGTGATTGTTGAAAATTTGAGCTTGAGTCCCCTGGGAGGGTAGAGCATGAACGTGAATGAATTAGAGTTTGAGTCCCCCGTGAGGGTAGAACGCAAATGTGGGAGTTTTTGAGCTTGAGTCCCCTGAGAGGGTAGAGCGTGATTGTTGAAAATTTGAGCTTGAGTCCCCTGGGAGGGTAGAGCATGAACGTGAATGAATTAGAGTTTGAGTCCCCCGTGAGGGTAGAACGCAAATGTTGGAGTTTTTGAGCTTGAGTCCCCTGAGAGGGTAGAGCGTGATTGTTGAAAATTTGAGCTTGAGTCCCCTGGGAGGGTAGAGCATGGACATGGATAAATTGAAGTTTGAGTCCCCCGTGAGGGTAGAACGCAAATGTTGGATTTTTTGAGCTTGAGTCCCCTGAGAGGGTAGAGCGTGATTGTTGAAAATTTGAGCTTGAGTCCCCTGGGAGGGAAGAGCATGGACATGGATAAATTGGAGTTTGAGTCCCCCGTGAGGGTAGAACGCAAATGTTGGATTTTTTGAGCTTGAGTCCCCTGAGAGGGTAGAGCGTGATTGTTGAAAATTTGAGCTTGAGTCCCCTGGGAGGGTAGAGCATGGACGTGAATGAATTAGAGTTTGAGTCCCCCGTGAGGGTAGAACGCAAATGTTGGAGTTTTTGAGCTTGAGTCCCCTGAGAGGGTAGAGCGTGATTGTTGAAAATTTGAGCTTGAGTCCCCTGGGAGGGTAGATCATGGACATGGATAAATTGAAGTTTGAGTCCCCCGTGAGGGTAGAACGCAAATGTTGGAGTTTTGAGCTTGAGTCCCCTGAGAGGGTAGAGCGTGATTGTTGAAAATTTGAGCTTGAGTCCCCTGGGAGGGTAGAGCATGGACATGGATAAATTGGAGTTTGAGTCCCCCGTGAGGGTAGAACGCAAATGTTGGATTTTTTGAGCTTGAGTCCCCTGAGAGGGTAGAGCGTGATTGTTGAAAATTTGAGCTTGAGTCCCCTGGGAGGGTAGAGCATGGACATGGATAAATTGGAGTTTGAGTCCCCCGTGAGGGTAGAACGCAAATGTTGGATTTTTTGAGCTTGAGTCCCCTGAGAGGGTAGAGCGTGATTGTTGAAAATTTGAGCTTGAGTCCCCTGGGAGGGTAGAGCATGAACGTGAATGAATTAGAGTTTGAGTCCCCCGTGAGGGTAGAACGCAAATGTTGGATTTTTTTAGCTTGAGTCCCCTGAGAGGGTAGAGCGTGATAGTTGAAAATTTGAGCTTGAGTCTCCTGGGAGGGTAGAGCATGAACGGGAATGAATTGGAGTTTGAGTCCCCCGTGAGGGTAGAACGCAAATGTTGGAGAAAAATGCTCTAGACTAACACTCAAAGAATCTTCAATACTTTTTGTACTAGTCGAGAAGAAGAGAAGACTGTAACAACTATACGCTTGAAAACATCTTTAAATAAAGCGAACTTATAATTAATTTTATATGAACTTAAAAATCTTATTGATTATTGAGCAACTACAAGACTTGATTAAAGATCATTAGGCTCACAACCTTGACGATATTAATTTACACTAATGATTGAAATTCTAGAAAGATTGATATTAAAAACAAAGAATTTCAGTCCTTTCGATGTTATGTTTAAAGTATCAAAAAAACTGATAACCTTGACGACTTAAAAATGAGCTCCGATTGAGCTTCTGAAAATGGGTAAAATGTAATAATTTAAAAGTGATTGGTAAAACAAAATAGATAATTTTTGAAAGAATTTCAGTCTTTTTGAAGTGATGTAAGAAGATTAAAAGTGATTGGTAAAATAAAATAGGTATTTTTAAAAGAATTTCAGTCTTTTTGAAGCGATGGTTTAAGGATCGAAAGGCTTGTAACCTTGACGACTTAAATTTGAGCTCCTGATTGAACTTCTGAAAATGGATAAAGTGTAAGAAAGTTAAAGGGATTGGTAAAACAAAATAGATATTTTTTAAAAGAATTTCAGTCTTTTTGAAGTGATGGTTTAAGGATCGAAAGGCTTGTAACCTTGACGACTTAAATTTGAGCTCCTGATTGAACTTCTGAAAATGGATGAAGTGTAAGAAATTAAAAGTGATTGGTAAAATAAAATAGATATTTTTAAAAGAATTTAAGTCTTTTTGAAGCGATGGTTTAAGGATCGAAAGGCTTGTAACCTTGACGACTTAAATTTGAGCTCCTGATTGAACTTATGAAAATGGATAAAATGTAAGAATGTTAAAGAGATTGGTAAAATAAAATAGATATTTTTTAAAAGAATTTCAGTCTTTTTGAAGTGATGGTTTAAGGATCGAAAGGCTTGTAACCTTGACGACTTAAATTTGAGCTCCTGATTGAACTTCTGAAAATGGATGAAATGTAAGAAATTAAAAGTGATTGGTAAAATAAAAAAGATATTTTTAAAAGAATTTCAGTCTTTTTGAAGTGATGGTTTAAGGATCGATAGGCTTGTAACCTTGAAGACTTAAATTTGAGCTCCTTATTAAACTTCTGAAAATGGATAAAATGTTAGAATGTTAAAGAGATTGGTAAAATAAATTAGATATTTTTAAAAGAATTTCAGTCTTTTTGTAGTGATGGTTTAAGGATCGAAAGGCTTGTAACCTTGACGACTTAAATTTGAGCTCCTGATTGAACTTCTGAAAATGGATGAAATGTAAGAAATTAAAAGTGATTGGTAAAATAAAATAGATAATTTTTAAAAGAATTTCATTCTTTTTGAAGCGATGGTTTAAGGATCGAAAGGCTTGTAACCTTGACGACTTAAATTTGAGCTCCTGATTGAACTTATGAAAATGGATAAAATGTAAGAATGTTAAAGAGATTGGTAAAATAAAATAGATATTTTTTAAAAGAATTTCAGTCTTTTTGAAGTGATGGTTTAAGGATCGAAAGGCTTGTAACCTTGACGACTTAAATTTGAGCTCCTGATTGAACTTCTGAAAATGGATAAAGTGTAAGAAATTAAAAGTGATTGGTAAAATAAAATAGATATTTTTAAAAGAATTTCAGTCTTTTTGAAGTGATGGTTTAAGGATCGATAGGCTTGTAACCTTGAAGACTTAAATTTGAGCTCCTTATTAAACTTCTGAAAATGGATAAAATGTTAGAATGTTAAAGAGATTGGTAAAATAAATTAGATATTTTTAAAAGAATTTCAGTCTTTTTGTAGTGATGGTTTAAGGATCGACAGGCTTGTAACCTTGACGACTTAAATTTGAGCTCCTGATTGAACTTCTGAAAATGGATGAAATGTAAGAAATTAAAAGTGATTGGTAAAATAAAATAGATAATTTTTAAAAGAATTTCATTCTTTTTGAAGCGATGGTTTAAGGATCGAAAGGCTTGTAACCTTGACGACTTAAATTTGAGCTCCTGATTGAACTTATGAAAATGGATAAAATGTAAGAATGTTAAAGAGATTGGTAAAATAAAATAGATATTTTTTAAAAGAATTTCAGTCTTTTTGAAGCGATGGTTTAAGGATCGAAAGGCTTGTAACCTTGACGACTTAAATTTGAGCTCCTTATTAAACTTCTGAAAATGGATAAAATGTAAGAATGTTAAAGAGATTGGTAAAATAAAATAGATATTTTTAAAAGAATTTCAGTCTTTTTGAAGTGATGGTTTAAGGATCGAAAGGCTTGTAACCTTGACGACTTAAATTTGAGCTCCTGATTGAACTTCTGAAAATGGATAAAGTGTAAGAAATTAAAAGTGATTGGTAAAATAAAATAGATATTTTTAAAAGAATTTCAGTCTTTTTGAAGTGATGGTTTGAGGATCGATAGGATTGTAACCTTGACGACTTAAATTTGAGCTCCTGATTGAACTTCTGAAAATGGATAAAGTGTAAGAAATTAAAAGTGATTGGTAAAATAAAATAGATATTTTTAAAAGAATTTCAATCTTTTTGAAGTGATGGTTTTAGGATCGATAGGCTTGTAACTTTCACGACTTAAATTTGAGCTCCTGATTGAACTTATGAAAATGGATAAATGTAAGAATGTTAAAGAGATTGGTAAAATAAAATAGATAAATTTTAAAAGAATTTCAGTCTTTTTGAAGTGAGGGTTTGAGGATCGATAAACTTGTAACCTTGAAGACTTAAATTTGAGCTCCTGATTGAACTTCTGAAAATGGATAAAATGTAAGAAATTAAAAGTGATTGGTAAAATAAAATAGATATTTTTAAAAGAATTTCAGTCTTTTTGAAGTGATGGTTTGAGGATCGATAGGCTTGTAACCTTGAAGACTTAAATTTGAGCTTCTGATTGAACTTCTGAAAATGGATAAAATGTAAGAATGTAAAAGTGATTGTAACAAAAATAGATATTTTAAACGAATTTCAGTCTTTTTGAAGTGATGGTTTAAAAATCGAAAGGCTCATAACCTTGACGACTTAAATTTGAGCTTCTGATTGATCGTCTGAAAATAAGTGAAATGCAAGAAATTAAAAGTGATGGGTTTAAGGATCGATAAGCTTATTACTTTGATGACTTAAAATTGAGGTAATGATTGAACTTCTGAAACTGGATATGATTAATGAAATTGTAAGAGATAAGTAAATTGTTGATTTAAAATAACGGGACTTAAGATTTATGTTTTCCAGGATGGACTTAAGAAGAGCTATAGATTTTTGATCAACACGAATTAGGCTAAGACCATGTTTTTGGAAGATTGGCTGAAATACGCAATATCATGCTTATTTAATCATTAAGTACCAATTATCGTTGCATCTAGCCTCTTTCGGTTAGGTTTTTGTTTTTTTTGTTTTCTTTTTTTTTAAGGTTTATTTACAGGATAAATTTGTGGACCACATTGGGCCTTAGAGACGGAACAACCGGTAGCAGCAAACTGCCACGAACGTTGAAGGGTTTCGGATAGAGGACATCATTCACTGTTATCTAGCTCGGGCATCGATTAGACGACATCGTTCGCTGTTATTTATCTTCAAAGAAACTATTGTATACGAGATTAGATATATATTGTAAATAGTTTTGAAAAGATTCAGGTTTTTACGCCGGATGTTATAAGGCTTTTCCTGGCAAAAAAAAAGAAAAAAAAAAGAAAAAAAAATAAAGGCCATTGAACGAAATTTAAATATTGTATAGATTAGGTTATCATTGATGTATTTGTTGTAATTTCATTAATCAAAGAGTAGAAGAGGAGGAGGATGTAGTGGATGAGATTGGTAGGCGAAGAATAAATAAGATACTCATACAAGCTAGTAATTGGAAATGCCACACCTTGCTTCGAATATACATTGATGTTGAGTGTGTGCGTGTGCTTGGCTGACGCGAGAGAGAAAAGAATAGACAGTCTTGTGCTATGTTTTGGGCCTGAACAACGCGTGTTTCTGTGTCTCCGAAAATAATCCCAAATATTCGGAAAATCTGAGAAAAATCCCGCTCCAGCCACGACACTCAATAAAACCAGGC